>NW_021319436.1:2585181-2594045 GCF_001605985.2 Dendrobium catenatum
TTCAGAATAAATCCGTAAATGGTTTGATCTAAGTAACTAGGGATGAGCCAAGAGCCATCGTGAATACATTCCATGACTTCCAAATGAGGGGAAGTAGAAGGGGGCCTAAAAGTTGCAATAGCAGAAGCATTACACCAAGGGTCCCAAAAGAAAGAGAACTTGCAATCATGGGAAGCAATATGGAACTGAATATTTCCTTGAATTTTAGCAGCAGTAAGACAGATGGACTTCCAAAATTTGGAAGCCATGGCAGGGGCTGTCTTCCAAGGGCTAAAAAATTTAGCCTTAAACCAAGCAGCCAGAAGAGAGGGGGAGGTATAGAAGCGCCAAATAAAAGAGCAGTTGAAACCAAACCGAAGGGCTTCAAAAGCATGTAACCCAAGTCCACCGAAGCATTTAGGTAAACACGTGTTTTTCCAAGCAACGAGGTGTAATTTTTTGCCATCCACAGAACCATGAAACAAGAATTTGGAACAAAGCTTATCAATATACTTATAAACGCCTTTCGGTATAACAGCACCTCTGATCCAATAAGCAATGGTGTTTGCTATAGTGAATTTAATGAACTGGATTCTACCTGCAAAAGACAAGAATTTAATTTTCCATCCAGCAAGTAGAGTAGAAAGCCTACTCGATAGTGGATGGAAGCCTACTCTTTCAATAGACTTAAGATTGCTAATTTTTTGCCTCTCGTGGAGAAAGTGTCTAATAAATTGGCTGGCTAGAAGGCTAATCTTTTTTTTCTTTGCGGGTCGCTTGCAATTCTTGAAATATACTATTATGAACTCTATTTCTTATTGGATAAGGGGAGCCATTATACCCAAAGGGGTCATTAAATTTTTCAAGAAAATATGCTCCAAATTTCTATTTTTTGGAGATCTGACTTTAGGGGGAAAAATACATATGATTTCGTTGAAGTTTGTTTCCAAACCAAAATGTTTTGGGGGATTGGGCTTGCCCTCTATTCTAGCTCTTCAATATGCCTATAATTGCTCTGTTATCCTAAGGATGTACAATTCCAACTCTTTATTGTCTAATTGGCTTGTCTATATATATGTTTCTCCTTGGAAGCCTGTCTCGAGTAATTCTTCAAGTTTTTGGAAATCAGTATGCAACACTGTTGAAGCAGCTAAAGCAAAATTCAGTTTCAAAATCAATGGGCAAGGCCCTATTTCTCTTCACTAGGATCATTGGATTAATAATTGCAAGCTTGGAGACTCTGCTTCTGATTTTCTATGGCTTAACTCTTCTCACACAAATGAGCTGGTTAATTCCTACATTTCGGAAGGTAAGTGGGTTCTCCCAGATCATCTGCCAGTATTTTTTTCTGATGATATTAAAGCTATCCCAATTGTTGATAGCTCTACTGATTGCTTGTTTTGGGAAAATCGGGATAACAACAAGTTTGGGAATTTTTTGCATGAATTTTACTCTCATATGCCTTCCTGCAACTGGTATAATTTCATTTAGCATTCACATGACTCTTTGAGCTACTCGTGTCATGCGTGGCTAGCTGTTATTGGGGTTTAAAAACTGTCGACGCCTTGCAAAAAGAAATATTTATGTTTCTGCCACCTACAGTTTATGTCATGAATCAACTGAAAGTGTCACTCACTTATTTTTTGAATGCCCCTATTCATATGCTGTTATTACCGGCCTTATTCCCTCTTCCACGAGACTTCTCATTAGACCTACGTTACTACATCTATATGAGTGGATAGATGGTGAATTCAAAAAACAAAAGCAAGTCAAAAATCTATATTTTCTTTTTGTGAGCTGCTCCCTTTACTTTATTTGTAAAGAAAGAAATAGTAGGCAATTTGGTACAATCATTAACAGTAGTATCACTACTTCTTATAATATCAAAAGGGTTACATTTGACAAAGTCACCAATTGGAAATCACTTCCACAACTATTAAGCTGCTTCTAATGGGTTTCTTCTGCAGTTGGCATCAGTTTTTCAAATTATTGTTTTTTTCTATGGGATGAATTGGACTGGATTGTTCCTGGTTGCTATCTGGTTGATACAGGGTGCTATTCGTGGTTGCCTGTTATGTTTTTTATACGCCACTGTCTGGACAATGATGATGCTCCCATGGAGGGGTCCCCTTGGATGGCCTTCGGGCAACCAGGGGACAGAATTTTTTCATGATGAAATTTTGACGCAACATTTCAATTCTTGAGTTCAGCTTTTCTTGGCTTGGGGAGATCTAGATATTTTTTTGCTGTTTTTGTTAAAAATTTTTGCTGTTCTTTGAGCAGTTTTTGATGCTCTTATGAGGCATGCTCAATTGTTTAAGGAGCTTTTCTTGTTCTCTTTTCTTTTAGAGAGTTTTATTTTCAACGTCCTATTGCTTGACTCAAACGGCTCTCAAAATATAAAAAAAAAGTGAGCTTAAGCTAAACCTAACTCTACTTTTTAAGCTTGAAATCATATGGGGCTGATCTTGGCCTTAATAAGAACTTAACCTATTTTAGCTTTAACAAATATTTCATAATTATATGCTTGCTCGAATTAGCCTTTGTGCGATCTACATAAGTTTATATGAGTGCATTAGTTGTGAGTTATAGATATCAAAATAAAATATGAGCATGAATTAATGAGGCTTAGACTTCACAGGGGACTATTTGTTTATTATTTCTAAAATAATTTTTAAGTACAATTTTTTTAAAATTAGATAATTTTGTATTAAAAAAATATTTTTGAAAGCATGAATAAAATTGTCTCAAACGAAGCCTTAATTTGAGGGGAAATTATTTTGTGCGGTCACCAGATCGTTCGGAGCTAGGCGAATAAAAATGTGTCACGTCACTCGGTATACAATGGTATACAACACCGGCACACAGCAAATATGTGAAGTGGCGCGTCATGATTTGCCTCCGGACGGTATCCGGTGACCGCACAAAATAATTTTTTAAGTTTGAGGCTTCTTTCTTATTAATTGCTAAAGCAGATTTTTAGTACTAAATTTTTTAATTAAAAATTTTTAGTACTAAAAATTTTCATTAAAAAATAGTAAAAAGTTTGACTCAAATGAGGCCTAAAAATAGTAAAACTCACAAGAATGGAAGTAATAATAATTGGAGATATTGAAAAAAATTAATATAGGCATGATGACTCATTTCCTTGATGATTGAATGAATAGAGAAAGCAGCGATTAGGTTGTAATCACAAAGTTGTGGAATAAGTAAGATTAGGCTGTTTGGAGCAGCAAATTATTATAGCGATTAAAATTGGTTTATTTTAAAAAGACTTTCCAATTGTCAAGATAATTAAAGGATGGGTAAGATTATTATTATTTTTTTAATTTGTTTGATTTTTAAGAAAAAGTAAGAAAAAAAATTATTGATTAAATTTAACATTCAATTGCTGTAGTGATTATAGAAATTGATCAAATTATTTTTTAGGGAGATAAAATTACTAATTGTTATTTATCTTGAAAATTAATAAGCTCCAATTAATAATATTCATATGATATTTAACAAAATACTGGTTTATGACTTTGATAAATTTTGAAATATTTAATGATGCATTTTAAATTTTATTAATAATTAAAGTCGCATTCAATTTCAAGAATTCATATAACTAAATTTAAGATTAATTTAAATCATTTAATAATTAAGATATAAATTTTTTTTTTAAATTTTATTCCTTATAAAAATATATAATTTAATATATATAGAGAGAGATATATATTGTAATAATTGGCCTTATTTTAAAGATAAATTTCAAATGAAATAATAAATTTATTATTTAAAATAGTTTAAAAAGCGGAAAGGGCGCTATTTTGAAACTGAGCTCTCATATTTGAAGACGGTCAATGTTTAGAACAGTGAAGAGATTCTTATATCAAATGGTTAGAGCAAACATAACAGAGCAAATAGAAAACAATCATGGATAAAACATTATATTCTCTTTGTGTGTTCTCTTGAGCTACATTAAGAGGTTTTTAATATGGTGAAGATGATATAGACGTTAGAGAAGAATGACTGAGATTTCTCTCTGGACAAAGCATCAACGGTTGGTAGATAATTTGTTCTAGAAAAGCTGCAAATGTCGTATGTAGTAGTGGAAAGGCAAGCCAACGTATCAGCTAGAACTTATCAGTTATCACCTCCTCGCAAGTTAACAGTGTGTTCCTGAATTGTTAACTTGTTACATAGAGATCATAATCGACTTGTTGAAAGAGATTTGGTGAAGTTGTCATCGGGTTGATCATCAAAAGAGATATGGTGAATTGTAATATGCTTCATTTTGATACAATCACGAATAAAGTGGAAGTCTACTTCTATGTGTTTGGTTCGAGCATAAAACAATGGATTATTAGCAAGAGCAATGGCATAAACATTGTCACAAAATAATGGTGTGGGAGATGTTGTTGGTACATAAAAGTCAGTTAGTAAAGGACAAAGCCAAATGATTTCACTTGCGGCAATGGCTAACGCTCTGTATTCAGCTTCGATGGAGGAATGAGCAACTGTTGATTATTTTTTTAACACACCATGAAACAAGATTATTTCTAAGATTGGCACAATAGCCCGTGACAGATCGCCTGTTTGTAGGATCAGCTGCCCAGTCAAAGTCTGAGTAAGCTTGAAGTTCAAGTGAAGATGCAGTAAGAGGTAGACCGAGATGAATTGTGCCATAGATATACCAGAGAACACATTTCAGCAACTGGTAATGAAGGGTGTAAGGATTGTGCATGTGCTGACATAAAAAATTGATATCAAATGAAAGATCTGATCTAGTAATCGTAAGGTACTGCAACGATCCAACAAGCTGACGATATAATTCTAGTGTGGAGAATGGTTTTGTTTCAGAAGTGAGGGATGGTATTTTAGTGGAAAGTAGGGTTAGAACCGACTTACAATCCTTTATTACAGCTTTGTCTAGCAGAGCAGCAGCATATAGAGCTTGAGGCAGATGCAAGCATGATTTGAGCGTGACCACCTGAAGTCCAAGAAAATTAGATACAAGTCCAAGATTTTTCATATGAAATATGGAGTGCAAAGCATCCAGAAGAGAATCAAGAGCTGAGGTGTCATTTCCTGTGAGTAATATGTCATCGACATAAACTAGGATGTACATTTTTGTGCAGCCTTTGGAGAACAAAAGCAAAGAAGAATCAGTTGAGCTCACTTGAAAGCCAAATTTAGTGAGAAAGTTGGTGAAGGTTGCATACCATTATCTGAGTGCTTGCTTGAGTCCATAGATTACATTTTTTAAGTAAACATATGTGAATTGGGATATTTGGGTCTGTAAAGCTCGGAGGTTGCTTCATGTAGATGGTCTCCTCAAGTTAGCCATGTAAGAAATCATTCGAAACATCAAGCTGTAAGATAGACCATTTTCGAGTAAGTGTCATAATAAAAAAGTATTTGGATGGTAGGGAATTTGGTTACAAGGCTGAATGTATCAAAATAATCAAGTCTGAATTCTTGATTAAATCATTTTGCCACTAAAAGGGTCTTATATCAAGCAATGGATCCATCAGCATTGTACTTAGTTTGAAAGAGCCATTTGCAGCCAAGGATGTTTAGACTAGGTGAGTGCGGAACTAAGACCCAAGTGCCTTATTGTTGAAGTGCCTCAAATTTCATAGACATGGCTTTCGTCGAAACAACATGTTTCACAACTTAGGAGTAACAAGTTGGAGTAGTAGGAATGGGTGAATGATGTAAGTCAAATATCTTTTTGGGTTGGATAAAGCATGTCTGAAAACGAGTAATCATATGGTGTTTGGTTGGAATAGAGGGAGGCTAAGTGGTAGTTGACATTGATGAGTTAGAAGTTGGATTGGTGGAGCTGAAGGTTGAAGTTATCGGTGTTGATTGAATAGTTAATGATGTAGTGGGGGAGATAGAGTTTGGAGATATAGGTGGGGTATGAAGTATTTGTACATGAAGGTGGAACAAGCAGAGATGGTGCAATGAGTGGGGAGGGAGGAGTTGTGGGGGAAGTAGTTGTAGTGGAGGCAGTTTGATAGGGCAAGATGGACTCAAAGAATTTGACATGGAGAGAAAGTTGTGTACGTCCTGTGGAGGTGTTGAAGTATTTGTAACCTTTGGTGTTGTTATCATAATCGAGAAATACATAGTGCAGGGATCGAGGCTTAAATTTGTGCAGTAATTGAGAGGGAAGTCAGAGTAACACAAGAAGCCGAAGACCTTAATGTGAGAATAATCTAGAGGAGAATTATAGAGGGTTCGTACAGTGACATATTTCGAGATGTTTTGGATGGGAGTCTGTTGATTGTGTGAGCAACAGTGAGCAAGGCTTTGGTCCAAAAATGATTGGAAAGGTTGGCATGAAAGAGAAGTGTGTGAACGGTTTCAATAAGATGTATATGTTTGCATTAGGCGACACCGTTTTGCTGATGTGTATATGGGCAAGTGAGTTGATGAACAATGCCACAACGTTGAAGATAGGTGTTAAAATTATTGTTAATATACTCACCCCCGCCATCAATTCTATGTATTTTAATAGAGCGATTCAATTGTTTTTCCACATAAGTTTTAAATTGTAGAAATATATTGAACGTTTCAAATTTTACACGAAGAGGGTACACCCATCAAAACCGCGTATAATCACCAACAAACAAAATATAATATTTATAACCATGTAAGAATAAGATTGGGGAGGGACCCCATGCATCAAAATGTATTAACTCTAAGCAAAAAGTAGTTTTAGGTACAAATAGATTGAATGGTAGCCTATGAGACTTAGCTCTCACGCATGCAAAGCAGTGAAAACTAGATAAAAGTTTTTTTTGTAGCAGGAAAGATGCATAAAATAATTGTAAAGTAGATGGAGATGGATGACCAAGCCGCTGGTGCCAGGTAGCTGGATCGAGTTCATTGGTGTGAAGTGCAGTGATGGAGATGAGTTGAGAGGAAGAAGAAGCTTAATGGGGTAGAGGAACAATTATTAGGTCCGGTGATCGGACGTAGCTCTACGTCCGGTCACCACTGAGATCGCGCCACGTGCTCTTACTCTTTACCGCGCGGCCCAACGACTTGACCCGGACCGGAACCCAGGAATGCTATGTTCGCATATTGCTAGGTATTACTCAGTATTTGCTCGGTATTATTCGGTATTGCTAGGTATTGCTTGGCAATAACGAGAAATATCGCCCTGTGAAGACCAATACCGAGCAATACAGAGAAATACCGAATTTTTCTAGAAAAACTTGGTATTGCTCGGTATTGCTCAATATTACTTGGTATTTGTCTTCACATCATGGTATTTCTCGTTATTGCTGAGCAAAATCGACAAATACCGAGCAAGATCGGGTTCTCATGGATTTAAAAAAAAAGCACGTGTGACATACCCACTATTCGCCGGGTCGGGTCCGCGGTTTTGTGCCTACTACGTGTCGCGATCTCAGTGCTCGCCGAACGTAGCTCTACGTCCGATCATCGGACCAAATAAAAGTTCGGGGTAGAGACCTTGATGACATGGACCGTCGAGGAGAGTCTGATTAGTCCGTACATCCTTTCTAGTAAAGCCAATAACATCAAATAGAATGAAACATGAGTTATCGTTAGTTAGTTTATTAACTTAGATGAGTTATGAGAGAGATGTGGGACATAAAGTATGTTAGGAAGATAAAGCTAACGAGATAGAGAGGGTAGTATGCCTTGTCTAGAGTTTGCAATTGGAAAAAGCTGACCATTCCCAACCTAAACGTGGGAAGAGCCATTGTATGCTTGTGGGGTTTGTAGTTGCTGAAGGTTGTATGTTAAGTGAGATGTAGCACATGTGTCTAACAATTAGTCGTCGGAGTTGACTGATTCAAAGGCTAGATAAGCTTGTTGCAAATGTTGGTAGGAAAGATCTATGTGATGCCATCATTGAAATGCATAGTGCCCGATCTTGTTGCAGATCTGGCATTGAACAAAGGAGTTGGGATGCCAACCTCCACGAGTGGTGGAGAAAGACGAGCGACCACCGTGAGCTGAAGTGGGAAAGGAGCGACCACGTCCATGCGAACGATCGCGAACGACATTAAGAGAAAAAGTATTGTTTGTATGCGAGATAGGAAGATGTTCAGTGGCCGAATTAGAGTGCATGTTTAATTCTTCACTACATATAAGGGAGTAAAAATCATCGAGGCCGATTGGTTGTAGTTGAGTACGAATAGCCGTCTTGAATGCATTGTATATTGGTGGCAAGCCATTAAGTGTATAGAGAATAATGTACACCGAGTTGATGGTCGAACCCGCTGCAGTAATAGCATCAACTTTCTGTTTGATCTCAAACAAATATTGAACCATGGTTTTGTCACTCTTTTACAGGTGATGGAGCTCGCTTTTCAGTTGTAACTGTCTCGAGTGATTAGTTGATTGAAGACGATGTTTGATGGTAGTCCAAATGGCATAACATGATTCTAGATTGAGGGCATATGGAAGAAGTGAGGGGGAGATATATGATACTGAAGATTAAGGATGATGGTGCCATTAGATGTGAGAAGCTGTCTGTAATATCAAGAATCTGCTCCAGGATCGTCCAGGACGATCTGGGATCGTCCTGGGACGAACAGTATAAATTTTGCTCCGGAATTTGCCCAGATTTGCTCCAGGTGTTTTTCTGTAAAGATCGTCCGGGCCGATAGAGATATCGTCCAGGCCAATGTGCACTGCTCAAAATATCGGCCGGAGAATAGTCCTGGGAACCGTCCAGGACGATCAAATTTGGTCTGATCGTCCTGGGATGATCTGGCGATCGGCCGGGCCGATCTGAGTATTATAAACCTGAAATCAGTCGTTTTGAAGATAGAGAAAATCAGAAATTAAAATAAAAATATCTTGAGGAGAGAGAAAGTCGAGGGATTTTTGGAAAAAGTTGATTTTCGGACGACGCG
>NW_021319436.1:2594655-2621865 GCF_001605985.2 Dendrobium catenatum
GGGCTTGTTATAAGAAGGCCAAAAATCCTAGCAGAAAAACCACGATGCCCACTTCGTGTGGGAAAAACAACGATGCCAACTGGCATAAGTAGGTGGCCTACTCTACAGGCCTAAATGACCCTAATGGTCTCTAGGGCTCACAGAAGGGGGCAAGCTTTGACCTATAGGGCCAAAGCTTCGTCAGTGAACTAACCTAAGGCTGTCTACCTAAACATGCTAGAATACCTATTAACAAGCAGTGTGTGACGTGTAGCAGTTTTGATATATAATTAAAAAAAAATTCTACTTTACAAATTGCAGAAATTATACCTGACTATATGTGGCGCTGTCACTTAAAAGCTTATAAGCAAACGGTCCCGTTTAGTTCCCGATCAATAAGCTCCAATGTACCTCGCAAGAAAAAATAACAGAGAAATATATATATGAGCGTAGATGCCATTCAGAAAAGAAATGCAGATAGATAATGAAAATATAACTAACAGAAAATTAAATATAGCTAACAAGAAATTCAATAATTGCATCTATAGAACATGTGTATGTAACAAGCATTGAATTAAGGTTAATTTCCATTAGTTGATTATTAATGGGTTAAAGAAAACTAAACCTAAAAAAACGTGTCACTAAATTTTGATTTTGATGTTTCTATCATATAGGGAGCATGCATCCTAAGTTTATGTTTTATAAAACTTGGTCCTTAATTTTTGTCCTTAAGTGTCACTAGTGTTATGGGGCAAAAGGAAATATTTTTTCTAACCCCTCTGGACATTCGTACATATATCCCAAGATTCAGGAATCCATAAATGAAATAAGCCAATGAGTAGAAAATTAGTAGAAATGCAAAAGCTAGAAAAAGAGAAGAAAGAAATACGACAAAATGCTAGAAAGAATGAATGGAAACTAAAATAATAAATAGAATGTTGGCATTTTGTTATTGAACATGTTTCTTCGAAGTCGAGCATGTCTCTAAGACACCATTCACTCTCATTCAATATGATATGAATAGGAGAGGAGGTGTTTAAATGTCATTCATTGTCCCCACGATCCAAGTAAGACACTTGAATGAGACTCAACTCAAACAACTAAACCTACCCTCTAAACAAAGCTCCAAACGACAAAGAGAAACAAATCCCTAAAATAGACCTCTCACTTAAAACCCAAAACAAGATCTTACTACCCACTAAGCCCAAAACCACTTAGAAAGCAAGTGCAATCAAGAATAAAGATAGCTTCCCTATGAAATACTACCTCGTTCCAAAAAAATACATTAACGAGTCTACCACACAAAACTAATCATAAAGCTACGAATTCTAAAACAACTCACGAAAAACTTCAAATGAAACGACAAATGAAAATCTAACAAAACACTTTCTAACGCAAAACAATCAAGTGCCTCTTTCTCATTTGGAGTGGGGTAAAATTCATGAAAATTATCCAATAAGGAGAATTCGCAAAACCACCTTCGTTATAAAATATTAGCAAAAACCTTCCAACATAAAGCGGCTCATAAAACTTTCTCATGACACAAACTCATCAATAATCTACACAAAGAAGACTTTCATGATTCGTGTAACCAACTTAGTAGGAAAGCACCCAATTATACATATAGAAAAAGAGAACCAATAGAATGCTCACGCTATTGAAATCACAAAGCCAACCATATAATACACTACGTGAAGCGCATGCCAAAACTAACTCTCAAATTTACCCTGATCATGATAGTTAAGCAATGCATATTTAAGAAATGAGGAATAAAATTATACTTCTCCAAAATCACGTGACGAACGAATATTTCAATCTAATTTGCAATCATAGGAAAGGAAATTTGATGCCATTTCACTCTTTATAATATCCTGCTAACATGAGGCAAAGTCACAGATCTTTTGATATAATATAAATCGTAGAAGCCTTTAAGTCACAAAATGATTCATGAGATCTCTTGACGAATTCTTATTATTTATGTTACATGCCACCAAACATCCAAGAGAGCACAGAAAAATCTCGCCATTTTATTTCAATCCATCTTGAGCCAAATACAAATAAGAAGAGAGAGATTTTGGAGCTAATTCACTTCTCTAAAATGTTAGAAGCAATGCCCCAATCACAATATGAATCACTTTCACAACAATTTCCATTTGGTGCGAAATATTACTCTCATTTTTATTTCTCCAATCGCCACATGAGACATCATAAACTATTTTACCTTCATTTTCATTCCAATGGGTCACAAATGTATACGATAAATTTTGCAACCACTTCCAAATTTTCTCCCTAAACACTTATAAAACTCACCAAAAGATAAAGTTTCATAGTGTCATTGCATTAAATTCATACATACAACTTTCATACGAAACATAAAATTGATAAATGCCCTCCAACCTCTAAGCCCAAAAGATACTCTTCAACATGACGTACTCTACAAAACTCTCCAACCATAGAAGAACTTAATAAATTTTTTTTGGCATAAAACAAGTCATAGAATTTTCATCCCAGAAGTAACTCATGAAATTATTTTTAACAGAATGAGATAAATGGAACTATATATATTTTGAGAGTGAAAACCCAAAGCCGCGCCCTTTTTTAATCAAGTAGTAAGCAAACAACTTATCTGACATTAAACTTCAACCAAGAATGCAATTACGAAAAAGAAGTTTAATACAAACTTATTCTCTCAAAATTCAACAAAAGAGGTATTATCAGGTAATTACCCACATGCTTTTCATATAAGGCTTCAATGAGTAAAGACAAACCTAGAAGATATTTATATTCTAACCTATCACTATCCTCCAAGTGAAATTGGAAGTATAAATGTAACTCGAGGCCATTTCATCTCTTTTTTGAAATTCAAGGAGATACTCCAACCGACAAAGAGTAAAACTACGCTTAGAGCTACGAAAAAAACTCATATTTGAAAATCATGAATATTCTCTAACACCTCTAAACTTATGCATGCTCACCAAAGGTGTATGAATAAACACAACACTCTCCAACATATCTCTAAAAATACTTTATGAAAGACTTACGAATAGTCATCACTTCTTTCCAAATTATATAACAACTAATACTGCCAATGTGTGGAAGGGTTATTGAAATTTTCTCATGTGTGAATGTAGTATGCGACAAGATATAAACCATCCTTCGACACAAATTATAAAGCCAATGTAATTTCAAAAGCACCAACAACTTCTCTTTAACACCACTGCAAGAGAGTATATAAATCTCTTTTTTTTTTACCTCTACAAAAAGAAATCATATCTCAACTATAGTCATCTCATCGCAAATAATAACAGAAGAAGATAACCAAATTTTATTCAACCACACTATGAACATCCATATAACAATCTAAAGCATGGACACGATCATGAACAAGAAAGAGACTTATATCTATGTAGCAGAAATTAAAGAAATCATTCAATGAGCATATATGAAAGAAAAGAAATTATAAGTCACCATCATCTCATCTCCAGACAAAAGACCAAAGTAAAATAGATCTAAAACTTCAATCTCTAATACCCTCTTTTTGAAGAAATAGGTTGAGTATAAGAAAATGTAAGGGAAGAAGAAGAAGGGCAAATGAAAGAGGTATACCTGCCTAAATCGTCGTCGGGGCTTGGCGTCGGGCTCGAACGAAGCAGGAGGTCGTCGGCTCTAGCATGCGAGGAGCGACAAAAGTTTAAGGTATCGGCCCTGGCGTCGGGTCGGAGGGGGAGGATGAAGCGGCGAACGGGAGACAGAGAGATGGAGGCGGCTAGCATCGAGTTCGGTCCAGCTAGTCGCACGAGAGAGCCGGAGACAGCGGGGTTCGGCTTGGCTTGAGGTCGTCCAAACGGGGTGGTTCCGTTCGGCAAAGCCACGCGAGAGAGAGAGAGAGAGAGAGAGAGAGAGAGAGAGAGAGAGAGAGAGAGAGCTTCGGTCTGGGCTCACGAACGGAGGGAGGCCGAGAGGGAGATCCGTTTCGATTTGCCTGGGCTTGTCCGAAAATCTGAGAGGGAGAGAGCCTTGGGAACTCCAGGATCTCGCGTGAGAAGGAGGCTTTGGCTCTTTTGGGATTTGCGAACTAGAGGGAGACGGGAGAAGGGAAGGAGTTCCTTCTTGCGAACTGAGCCAGAGAATCCGAGAGGGAGCGGGGAAGATGAAGTCGGGTGTGTGGGAGAGCAGGAGAGCTTTTTTTTCGCCTCCTCTTGTCTGGTCCCAACAGAGAGAGAGCAGCGCGAGTGATCCCCGCATTTTGGCTTCGGTTAGGGCACTAGAAGGAGAGCAGGGAGATCGGGGCGGTCGGATCAAGTTCTTGATCGGACCGTAGGATTCCAATTTTTTTTTTAAATTAATCGATTCTTGATTAGGATTTAGCTAAACCCAAAGGACTAAAACCAAGTTCAAAATTGGGTCAAGTATGGTTCGATCCGGGTCAACTCGAGCTCGCCTCGACTCGACCAAAACTAATTCAATAAAATAGGATAAAAATAAATCGAACTCAAATCCATGCCGATTCGACTTAAATCGAGCCCGACGAGGCCCGATCGAATCGATCAAATGCGCCTGAGGCCTAATCAGGACAAAAACGAGGTCAACACATGTTATCGATTTTTAACTATCTATATGTGAATACCTAATTTATGTAATCTTTATAAGGAAAATCAACACTTGTTCTCAAATAATCTCATCCTCTTCAACTGTGAGAAAAGAATTATCATTGTACTTTCTATTATATAGTGGATTATTCAACTAGATCAAGTCCCATTATTTTTAGGTTTTCTACATAAAAAATTTTCTCATTTTCTACAACTTTCACTATGCGTGCTGATTTTTATGAAATACTATAATATTAGAAAATAATTTGAAAATATTAAAATAGGAATTTTCACATTTCTATGACTTAAAGGCATTAAAAAAATCACTTGAAACTCACCTTGATTTGGTTCAAATAACTAAAATCTCTCATTAAAAGTTTCCAAATTTTACCATGGAGGCTCATAAACCTGTATAGGTAATTATTAAGTAGTTTTTAGAACATACTAATAAAACTTACTTATTGATTACTTCTCTTTATACCCTCGCCATCATCATCATCATTATCATCTCCTTTAAGCTCAAAATCTATAACATCATATGGTTACGACCTTTCTCTTATAGGCCAATGCTTAATCATCCAGCCTATGTGGCTCTCAATCTATTATACCACCCTTCAATTGCCTACTAGTTGTCCCTCGAGATGACTAGTCTCACCATACTAAGAGAGAGAGAGAGGATGAAATTAGTGGGTGAAATGGCTAGGAGTGGTGTGTTATTCAATTATGTATGCACTAAGGTTGAGATAGAGGTATTTATATTCAATTATAAACTTGATTATATGACCAAGGCTAGCTTAAGCAGTGTGATATGATGCATAATGAAAAATATCATATGTTGAATGTTAAAGAGTAGAGAACGTCATAAATGACTAAGGAAATGATGAGATTGAGTGTTTTTAAATCACCAGCCTTTTATAGGATGGAGTGACAAAGAATGTATTGTGACAATCATAAATGTTGGGATAACCTCAATCAACATGATGTGAATGCTTGTGATATGCTGCCTAAAAGGTGAGCGATGAAGTCTAAGATTTATATTTGACTGCCAAAATGGTTGGTGAAAATCTTCAATCACCCATAATTTGTCACCATCACTCAATTGTGAGAAGAATGTTACCATATCCTCCTTGTTGATCTCAATTTCTCCTACAAACACTTTTTCTCTTCTATTCAAAGCTTATGAAGGCAATGAAAAGAATACATGACAGCTAATAGAAGAAGGAGAGGGGTAAATTTATAGATGAAAATGAACGAATTTTAAATTTTTAGAAATTAAAATTGATTGTGCATAATTAATGGATATAACTAGGTTTACTTGTGAGTTTTGTAGCGCCAACATGAGGGTCTTGAGGTCGTTAAGGTTTGGGGGTAACCAGTTACCAACCTGGAGCCCATAATGGTTATATGTGGAGGTTTCAGCGATATTTGCGTAACACAAGATAACGATGATTGCACACTCACTAGTGGAGGTTGTGAGGGTTCTATGTGGAGGCCTCAAACGACATTTGCATAACACAAGATAGCGATGATTGCACAGTCACTAGTCTTCACATGTTACACAAATCAATGAGAGTCGCATTATATTTTGATTATGTATAATTCAAATGAAAAAGAAATATGATAGATTCTTTGTTTGAGATGAATGCAATGTTTTATAAAGTTGATTGTAAAGTTGTTGTGGAGAAAAATAGCTTCGCTACTGATATATTCTCAAAAAATTATTTTGATCTAGCACGAATCTCAAAGCAATATCAAGCCGGAAACTTCAAAAATTAAATCTGAGAGCACTTGAACTTCGATTTCAGTGAGCTTATAGTCAAACTAAGCGTCTTGGAAATACGAATCCAACGACACCAAACTCAACTCAATCCGAGCCCAAATGAGCCCAAATCAAGCACCCGAAATGTTGTTGGAAAGTTAATACCACAATTTGAGTTACCAAACAGTATTCGATTTTAACGAGCTTATACTCAAATCGAACGGCTCGACGAGACGAATCCAATGAGCCCAAGATCGCCAAATTTCGACATCATAAAGACCTTCAAATGTCTGACTAACGGTGCACGATCAAGGGATTCAATATCAACCATCCATTCGACTACTCCCTATTTGCCCCCGATCTCACACTTATTTACGAGCTATGCCACTCCAGAAATCTATAAATAGAATCCTCATTTCTCATGAGAGGGGGACCCAAGCAAGAAGAAGAGAAGAGAAGCATAGGAGGGAATAGCTCATCCTCGATCAACACCGGAATTCTTCCCGCCGCCTGAACAACGCCGGAGTTCGGCCAGACACTCGAGTGACGCCGGAATTCTTCCCAATCAACATAAAAGTCCTGCTCGACTTCGGATTTCAGTACGACTTCCGGATGACACATGAATTCTGCCCAATTTCCTTAGTGACGTCGGAACTCTGCTTGACTTTGTAACTGAATTCCAATTTAGAAGAAACTCACTGTAATCTGATCGTCCTAACTTGGTGGATAAATCAGTCTCTTATATATCAAACAAAACACTAGTTGAATTATTTCAACTGGGCATGGCCTCGTAGTTTTTCCCCTTTCAGGGTTTTCCACGTAAAAATACTGGGTTTTTTTTCTGTTATGTTTGTGTGCTGGATATCCGTACAACGCTGAGATGAAAATTTTTTAACTTTATCGCCGCGTATATTCTAGCCCGCAACAGCTACTATATTGCAAGAGTAATGTATTATAGCTTCTTCAAAGGAATGTATTATAGCTTCTTCAATCAATTAGTTTAATTAAATTCTCTTTCAATTAAACCCTGAATTATCAATATCACTATATTCAGATCAAATTAGTACCTGCTCTAATTTTCAGTATTAATTGTTAACCTAATATAAATTCGATCTAGTGGATTCGGGTCCAGGCATGCCAACCCATTTTCCGTCCCGCCGCGCAGCTTTAGGTATAAAACTTTCGAAGGAGCCCTACGCCTCTTCTTCGTTATTCCTTGTAATTTTCTCAAAATTCCATCCATCGCCGGTCTCTACCGAGTGAGTACTTCAAACTTCACACAGATCTTTCTGCAGTACTTACCGTCTATCGTTTGAATTACTCGATCATAATTTAGGGTTTTGGTTGACCGCAACTTTCTTCCCTGTCTTTTCTTCCTAGGGTTTCATTTTCTTCTACTATTGGCTTTCTGTAATTAGGGTTTTGGGCTCTTTCATCATGCACAGGTTACGTGCTTGTTTCAACTATAGTTCTCTCTTATTTTTTCAGCAAGGGAACGCTTGGCGTGATTGTTGTTGTAATCACTGCAATGAAATAATTTTCATGATATTTTAAGCATAATTTTTAGAGTATGCATCGCGATCTCGCATATTAGTTTCGCAGTATCAGTTGCAGTTCTCCTCACTAGAACTATTGCAATGTTCTTCTTATATATTCTACAAATAAAGGTTTCCTGCGAGTGTATTCGTAATCAGTACTAAGAAAGTAGCAAAATTGTATTTTATTATAATTGCTATACCATGCATCAAAATCTCATAGATTATACTCGCATTACCATTTGCAGGTGCTCCCAACTTAAACTATAGCAATTATTCTTTTATCCTTGGCCCTACTGTATTCAAGCATGTGACCTTGATGATTGCATTTTCAATACTTGTATCTTTGAAAATAAGCACCATGAATTTTTTTAGGCCTTGTTGATGTATATTATAGTTACAGAGAACTTGCTATATATCATCTTTACTTTGAACTGCTTGGGCAGTTTAGTTTCTCTTTTGCCTGATGTCTTATTTCTTGGTGGAACATGTGCCCATTGCAGTTTTTTTTTATTAATAATTAAAGAAGATGGAAGATAATCTGCAAGTTGTTACCCAAGATTCTAGCATGACCGAATATTCTACTGTTATTGATGCTCCTTCAACATACACTATGACCGATTCAGAGAAGGGGGTTGAAAATTTGGACTCATCTGCATCACTTCCCTCAGCACAAAATTTTAATCCTGATGATGAAAATGCCCATGCTTATGGCACAAGTTATGGTGCAGTCCATGTTGCCAATGGGAATGTAGTATCTGATTCTTGTGCTGTTGCTGCTGCTACTGATAACCTTGTTAGCCAGGAGGTGGATGCAGCTGTTCCCACTCATACAGTCAACTATGATTCGATGAATGGAGTTCCCAGTGAAATAGTTGACTACCAGTCCTCGGAAGTTGTTGAATATGGTGCTTCTGATCCACATGCTGGGGCACAACATTTTGAAGAAGGTACTTGGGCTTTCATATTACTTGAAGCTATTCTTGGAATTTTTTCTTGGGAAATCATTTAGCATCTATCTTTTGTCACAGTTTTTTGTTAATTTTGATGTTTTGGTTATTCTTTGTGCCTAGTTATCCACCAGTTAATTTTGTTTCTATGCTTTGTTTTATTTGTATGTTGCAGTGTATTCTGCTGAGGAGGAAAGGCTATGGAATGCTGTTAGGATTAACTGTTTGGATTTCAATGCCTGGACAGCCCTCATTGAGGAGACTGAGAAAGTTTCAGAGGTGTCTCAGCTGGCCTCCTTTCAATTATTATTTTTACCTCATTCATGGATTTTCACCTATTAATTTGGCTGAACATATGAATCACATGTTTGCCTAAATAAATATTCATTTTGACATATTAATTTGACTGACCATATGAAGCATATGCTACCTAAATAACATTAAACATGGACTTTTAATGAGAATAAAACAATGACATACCAAGTACATGCATTTGAACTATCCAATTTATGAAATTGTTTGCAGAAATAGATTCATATTCTTGATTTTCTTATATTGTTTGCATTATTTGTGTCAACCTAAAAACATGATGGATTTACACCTTTTGCCTGGTCAGTTATGTTCTATACTAGTAAGATTGGGTTATACATATATATATATATGTATATATATATATATATGTATGTTTGGATAATTTTTAAGTATGGTAAATCAAACCATCCTAAATGCTTAATTGTTGGGATAGTTTTCTTTTATTTCTGCTTTGTAATCTAGCTTGGACTACGAAGTGTATTCTAGATTCTTGATCCTAAATTGATTATGGATTTTTGATATGGATCACATATCCTAATTTGGAGTTTAAAATATTTAATATGAATTTTCGACCATATCAAATCTAAAATCCAAAATTTTGATTATGGATTCTTTTCGTAGTCCATATCCCTTCTGAACAGTTAAATTTTGTGGGAGCTGTGTTAGAGTTGATTGAATGAATATTTGTTTTTTTTGTTTAGTTTGGGGAAAATTTTGTCAATTTTTTTACATAAGGGCTTACTTTGAAGAGTTGCATATTAAATTTATACTCGCAAAAATAAATTAATCTATAGACCATTGTTAAATGACTTTTTTTCCTTCAAGGATTCGGTTTGATTTCTTCCCCTTTTACTTGTTTTCCACTTTGCTTTTTTGTTTTGATATCAATTTTAAAGGACCCATGCTTTTTTGGTTCTGCCTCTGTTTTTTCTTTTTGAAAAAACCCCCTTCTTTAATAAGCGAAAAAGGTTTGTTGCATTTTCGAAATTTCTGAAAAGAAAGGCTTGTTACTTTGTAAAACAGATAACTTGAACAAATTAGCATGTTATTTGATTTGATGACGTCTTTTTATGTAATGTCATGCTATTAGTAGATGCCTCTTTTTGTTTCATTGACATCTTTAATAAATAACATTTAACCTTTTTTTAAGTCGTTTACATTTTCAAGCTATCCAATGGTTAAAGTAAAGAACAATAAAAAGAGGTAAAATAGCTACCATTGATCTTTCTAGATAACATTGCATCTCACAAGTAGCACAACATTGTACCACACTGCATTTGGTAAATCACTTGGTCATTAAAATAATTACGTTATCTAGATGACATTTCTATTTGATAATATTGAACCGAACAAATTCTAGATAGTATGTTTTCTTGTTCTATTGTTTTCTTTCACAAAACAGAACCAAAAGTACAGAATGGCAAATTTGTAAGGCCTAAGCTACTGCTACTATTTGAAATATTGAAAGATATGGGACAGAGAATTACACTTCTGCATGAATAAAAAATTCCTCAAGAGTTTTGAGGGAAGGTTCTTATCAGATATTGTGTCCAATGATATGGCTTCTTAGTTCCCTTGGTATCATTTTTGTACACTATATATATATATATATATGGGCCTTGGCCGTATAAAGGGCACTGCTATTTTAGCAATGTGATTTTGGCAAGATTCTTGGTGCATTCCACTCTCTTTTATCAATTTTCCTATCCCTTTAGATCTGCCTACCATGGAAGAGTTGTTGGAGCAGAACAAGGCAAGAAGAAATATGAGAAGTGTGAGGAAGTATGAAAAGCTTAAATTCCCTGTGAAAGCTGAAAAGGTGCAGAAGAAATAGAAGGGAATTAAATAAAAACCTGTGATTTAACCGAGAGCTGCACTTGATATAATCTATGGTGAGGAAGATGTTGGAGCAAGGTGGTTGGAACAAAGATATGGCTGGAGAGGGGCTTCTTCACAATTGCTTTGGTTTAGGCCTTCTTTATATTGCATGCCTCTCACTTTTCATTTGGATCCATGAACGGTTTAGAAGAATGAATTCAATGTTCTCCATAGGCAAGGAATGAATAAAGAAGCACTTCACAAACGCAAATATTTCATAATATGGAGAAAATTGCACACGAAAGAGCTACAAATCCTTGAAGAACATGCCATCGAGTTCCTAAGTTTGTACTGTTCTAAAGCAAGTTGAAAATACTGGTCAATCTGATTATGAATAGTATGATGCACCATTTTCTTAACCTCTTTTTCACAGACAATCTGCACTTGACATTTAACAAAGCCTATAGGCATCTAATTGCATCACTTCCTTTAGAAGCTTAGGCTTAATTTACGGGTGAAATGAGCATTTTTGTGTTATTGCAGTAGTTATGTCCTCTGTTTTTAATTTTTTTCTTAATTGCTTGTTTTTAAAATTGTCAACAATGACATTCATTGCAAGCATCAAACTTTTTTTCCCTTAGCCCTTTTTATTCTGCCTTTTTTGTCCAGTAAGAGATATAGTGAACTTAATCTTATGAAAGCTAAATCCATATGGGGTGTCTCATTGAGATTATGTTTTATTGGATTCTGAAAATATTTTGTTTTTTTCTTAAATTATTATTTGAACGAAAAGATGTCTTAAAATTGAAAGGATCTGCTCGCTTAATAGTTGGCATTAAAGTCATCAACGTAACATTTTTCATATTCCTTCTCTTTTACAAAGGGACAAGAAAATCAGGTTTTGTGCTGAAATAATTTATAAGTGTTAGTTATTTCCAAGTAAATTTCAGTTTCAATAAAGTTTAGCCTTGAGTTTTTATTGATATTAGGTTTGGAATGTGCGGTATGTGAAGGTCAAAGGCTGTGTGGGTGGGTTGATATTTGGTAGTTGGAGCTTGCTGTTATGACTTGAGAAAGAAATAGTATTGTTAGTCCTTATATTAAGTAAAAAAAATAAAAAACTCATGAATGTCTGGTGTGAATTGTTTTCTTTCCAGATTAACATCTTAAAGATTCGGAAAGTCTATGACGCTTTCTTGGCTGAATTTCCCTTGTGCTTTGGTTACTGGAAGAAGTATGCTGACCACGAGGCTCGTCTAGACGGTGCTAACAAGGTATTGGAAGTCTATGAGCGTGCAATTCTAGCTGTTACCTATTCCGTGGATATTTGGTTGCACTATTGTCTTTTTGCAATATCAACTTATGAAGACCCAGACATCATTCGAAGGTATTTTAAAAAATATTTCTACATTTTTTTTTGATTAGCTGTGATTTGTTTGTTCCTTTCTGTGGGGTTTCCTGTGTATTCTTGTTCTTCTAACGTGGTTTTGATATGTATGAGGCAGCCATACAAACATATTTGGAAGAAAGGTTTGCTGGGATTGCACCTTAGAAAACATAATGTTCAATACTCTTGGTTTTGGTCTGCTCAATTCATTTCAATTCATTTTTTTACAAGCTCTTATCTGCATAATGTGGCTTTATTGCCCCTGTTTTTCTCGTTGAAAAGGTCTTATTAGTAATCTCGTAGTACACGATTACTTTAAGTATCATACTCTTGATGCCACCATGGGTGAACGAATATTCAAAATGCTGCTGGAGAGGTCAGGCATTATTAGGGGCCTTGGTTGCCCTCATGCTCTCCTTGGTTAGAAGAACATGGTATGAGCATTTCAGGAAGGTAAATGCAGTGTGTTAGTGTGTAAGTTCAGATTGGTCATATGTTGCATGGTTAAATTTTTATGTTTATGCTCCTATTCTGAGTGCTTCCTGTTTTATTTATGGGTTCACACCCATCACGAGGAGTGAAAAATTTGAGCTTTTGCTATTCTCTTCATGTTTTTCAGGTTGTTTGAAAGGGGATTGGCTTATGTTGGAACTGATTATCTTTCGTACCCACTGTGGGATGAATATATTAGATATGAAGAATCACAACAAGCATGGAGTAATCTGGCCATGATTTATACCAGAATACTTGAGAATCCTATACAGCAATTGGATCGCTATTTCAATTGGTAGTATACATGCCACATACGTGCTTATTCCTTTTTTGTTTCCTAGTATTCCTTCAAGTGGATCATGTGATTTAACGCACATATATTCTCTTGTTTTGAAATATTTTATTTATATATTGGAATCTTCTCTTGCATTGTATGTAAATTGTAAAGTACTACCCTATAATACTCAAACTAATGCATTCCATTGTGTGCACGATTAAATCTTTGTTTATTCAGTGTGCTTTCTGATGCTTCCTTTCTGTTATGATCTTACCGCCCATTGCAATGCGATCACCTATATTCACTTTTATATCATTGAACTAGTTTTAGATATAAATTGCAATGCGATCACCTATATTCACTTTTCATTCTGCACCATAAAGCATTGCATGTCTTAGTACCCCATCTTATAGAGTTTTTTCTTAAGTTTGAGAGGGACTTTTCTATCACACAACAAGCCTGATGCATTCCTCTACTTCAACCATCCAACTTGAATTCTACTAATAATATCCTCATCTATTTACCATCACTCTGAACAATAGACCCAATATATCTAGAACATGTATTCTTATTAATGACTTAGATCACCCAAAGTTACAATCCCCTATTAGATCTATTAGATATAAATTAACAATGTGTATTTTTTATTTTTTTAAAGAACTCTGTTGCTTCATTGTATTTTATTGTTTCTGTTATTATTTTTCAGCTTTAAGCACTTGGCTGCCAGTCGAGCTTTATCTGAAATAAGGACTGCTGAAGAAGCTGCCTTAGTGGCTTCTTCTGTTGAAGTTGACGGTCATGGTGTTGAGGGAGAGGTTTGTGCTGATGGTGTAGAGCAATCTTCTAAACCTGTAAGTGCAGGCTTAGCAGAAGTGGATGAGTTGGAGAAGTATATTGCAATTAGGGAAGAAATGTATAGGAAAGCTAAAGAGTTCGATTCTAAGATCGTTGGTTTTGAAACAGCTATTAGAAGGCCATACTTTCATGTCAGGCCTCTTGACGATCCAGAGCTTGAGAACTGGCATGGCTATCTGGATTTTACTGAAAGAGGCGATGATTTTAACAAGGTACATTTATTAGTTGGTTTGATATATATGCACTTTGTGGATCAAAAATCTCATGCAGTTTTCTTGGAAGGGCTATAAACCTTTGAACTACAGTGGCTTATTATATTGTTTAGTGGCTAGTGTGTTCGAAGAAGCTACCTATTAAAATGGGATATTGAACTGAGGATAAAGCACATGGACATACTATGTGGTTTCTGTGAGGCTAAGTACTTCAACCCTCATTAGTCACTGGACATTCTGGGTGTTACACAGTAAAATATCTATTGTTTGAAATTCAAATCTCATACATGCAGGTGTTTGATTATTGCTCACCCACTTAACCATCTATGTCTTTGGAAAGGGGGGTCCCTCTTCATATTGAGGGGCTTCTCTGATCGGCGGACAAAGTACTGCTTGTGCAAACCTCAGTTGAACCATGACAAATTCTTTAAACTTTCAGTTTAATTGTTAGTTATTTATTATGTTTTTAAATTTCTCTTTATATATTCTCTTTCATTCTGTTTCAGGTTGTCAAGTTATATGAAAGGTGCTTGATTGCATGTGCCAACTATCCTGAATACTGGATCCGCTATGTGTTATGCATGGAAGCTAGTGGAAGTATGGAGCTTGCTATCAATGCTCTGGCTCGAGCCACCCAAGTCTTTGTCAAGGTGCTATTTTCTTCTTATGCAGAACCATGCGGTGTTCAGTTCACTTTGCTCCTTTTTAATTTAGAATGCAGCTTACACATTGTTTTGCTTCTTTTTAATTTAGAATGCAGCTTACATATTATAGTTTACCTATGATGAAATTGGAATGGTTAAAGTCATGTAATACCCATAAGAACCTGTTTGCTTATTATATTCATTTGTCGATTAGTTGATTGATAAATTTAATTTATTTTTGCTTATTGTGTGTTGGTTTTTGTTTATTGATTCTCTGATGTTCATATATATCATTCCAATGGGAAATATACTATTCTGTAAGCATGCCTGTTAGACCTTAATGATTGGGTCCATCAATGCTGAATGGGAATGTTAATGCGGCAGTGTGCATATTGTGGGTGTGGTATGTTCCCACGAATGGAGTAGCAAAGTCATGTACAATCCAGATGAACCTGTTTGTGTTGAATCTGCTAATGATTGTCTTGTTGATAACTGAGTTGATCTTGGTACATAATAGTTGTATCTTGGGTTTGGATGGAAAATCTCTCTTTAATAAAATATTACACTCACGGTGATGCCAAATGGTTGGATGTGTAGTATTTTGATATTATTATTTAAAATACATGAGCATTTAGGATTATGGAAGTTATAGGCGAATCAAGTTTAATTTATCCTTCAACTAAGCCTTAGGTGGGCAATGAAACATACTTAGGTAATTTACTTGTGTTGAAGAATCAATTGTTTTTATATCAAGATGCCTATTATACTACTGTTTTTTTTTTGTGTGTTAAGACAATTAATAGAAAAATATAAAAGGAACAAAATGATCTTTGAAATGCATATGATCAAGTACAATGATAATTGATTTGATGGGCACTAAGAAGGAAGATGTGTAATTGGTATTCTTAAAATTTTAAAATATGCATGATTTAGTAATTATTAGCATATAAAATAGTTATAGAGTGACTGAAGAGTTTTTTAAACAATTACATTATACCGAAGTTCAATATTTAGTCCATTTTATTGACATTTTTTAATGTGTTAGCTATGAAGATGTTTATAAAAGACATCCAAAGTGTAGTAGCTTGTTGAATGCTATTTGCACATGACACTTTTGAAATAAATGAGTTAAAATTTATGAGGGAAATTATTAGAAGATAAATGTGCTTAGAATTAGTGAAATTAAAATTGATAATATGATATACAATTTTGTTTTATATAAAATTGATAATTAACATTTGATATTTGAAGATAAGTAATTTTGAAGATTGGAAGGTTTAAGCGTCTTTAATCTATTTAAGAAGGAGATGGATGGGATGATATTTTTAAATTTAACAAAGTTCAATGGTTAAAACCGAGAAGCTCCTTAAGAGTACTATGCTAAAAGAGATTATTATGAAATAGTATGGTTAACCTTTGTGTAGCTCAACTTAATTTGGTTATCTAGATGTAAGTGCTTAAAGACAATTAAGTTGCTAATAGACAAATTTAGTATAACTAAAATATGATTGTTGAAATGAATATGGGAGTAATAGGAATGTGTTAGGAAATACTTGGAATTCCCAAGTAAAACTATCTTAATGAAAACAACGAGAACAATCCACAAATCCAAAGGAAAAACTAGAAAAAACAATAATTTTTATTACAATAATCAAACTAGCGGAAGAAAAATAACAAGATACAATTGATCCTCTATTTGAGAGGAGGATCTATCTCTCTCAAATATCTAGATGCCACTAGAGCCCAAAAACCTAAACCTAAGAGATCTCAAATTTTAGCCAAATTCAAGATGCCCTAACCCTAGCAAAATATATTACTTAATTCATAAAATTCAAAATGAAATCTCTAAACAGCCCCTACTTTGAAATTTCCCTTATAATTCCCTCAAAAATATTTCCTAAACACCTCTCTCATGGCGGGGCGATCGGATCATGCGTACAGTAGGAGAAACTTCCTCCCGTTTCATCCGTAAGCCGGTCCCGTATGGGCTGGCTGGACCGGCTCAGTGGACCGGTCTAACAATACTCCCCTCCCAAAGATCCATCTTGTCCGCAAGGTGGAAAGACTACACCCCCTCCATTCCTTTGTCATCACAAATGGTAGGAATCTGAAGAGTTCGGTCCTTAAACCTGTGCCCTGGAGTATACCTCATTAAAAGTCTGATCAAATGTAGATGCAAGAGCTTTTGAGTTCTGTTGTAGTAAATGTTGAGGATGAAGAAGATGATTTTAAGGAGATAGATGAAGAGAGGTGGGCTACAAATTTGGTAAGAGAGAGAGAATGCAAATGATGATGTTGAAATAGATGGTAGAGAATATTAGACAAATCATATTCTATGCATGCTGTAAACTTAATCAATGTAATTGATTTTAAATATATCTTTTGGGTACTTTATTTAAGATGATTTGTTTAGCAAGTTGTTGGTACTTGAATGCAACAGAATTTAACCTTCATTATTTTACGTAACTGTAGATTATTGTAATAAATCGATCAGTAAGTTCTGCATGTTTTCGCAGTTATCATTCCTGCAGTACTTCTCGTTTGTATAGTTTTATTCACAATACTATGTTTGACCATCTATTTTTCTAGAAAGTTGATATAACTTTTCTTTCTTTGCTTTTACAGAAGCAACCAGACATTCATCTTTTTGCTGCTCGATTCAAGGAACACAGTGGAGATATGTTAGGTGCACGCTCAGAGTATGAGCTTCTTTACTCAGAAATATCACCCGGCTTTTTAGAAGCTATATTGAGGCATGTGAACATGGAGTATCGTTTGGTAAGTGGTTAGAAGAAACTTTTGATTTCCTGAGATATATATCTCAAGTTTTAAAAATGTGTAGGGAAACAAGGAGGACGCTCTCTCCATATACGAGAAGGCTATTGCTGCTGAACAGGAAAAGGACCAGTCTCAGATCTTACCGATGTTGCTTATTTTGTATTCACGCTTCTTGTATTTGGTATGCTTTGTACAAATTGCACGACATTTCCTGTCAACTGCAATACCATTTGCACTGAATCAGCATTGTTTTCATCATAATTATGATCGTCATCATCAACTTTATCTGAGCTATTTGGATTAAATTTAAATATTCTCCTCCTCTGAATCTTGTTAGCCATTGCATTTGGTGTTGATTCTAGTTTAATTGAATCATTTTTAGATAACCTTTTTCTGTGTTTAGTCTACCCATTTTCTTCCTAGCCCTTTTATGAATTCTAGTGCACCCTTACCCTACTATGGTTCGTCTACTCTGAATTATACATGACTAAACAATCTCATCTATTTTCTGTTATTTGGCCTTTTCAATGATACTCTCACAAAATATTTTTTAACTCACTGTTACTAAATTTTTTATAATCAGTATGCTGTTCAGTTTTGCTTTTTGCGTCTTAACAATGAGATGTCTTCTATATATTTGGTTTAGTTTTGTCTACATATGTAATATCTCTCATTGAATTGACATGATATAGTTGTGATATGAGTTAAAATTCCTGATCAGAATTCTGGGGAGAAGTGTTTTGTGTTCACTTATGGGCTTGATTTGTCTGGATTTTTAGCATATGAACTGCTACTTCAACTTTTTTCAAGTTATTGGCAACCAAGCACTTTGGTTTGTTATGCAAAGATTTGGTACATGATACTGGGTTTGGATATTTAGACAAGCAGAACGAATAATTTATTTGAGTTGACAAAATATTGAAATCTATTTCTTCACGGTTATTGTAATTATGATAAGATAAAAAATAATTGGTATCTTGATGGGGTTGATGATTCTTGATAGACACATTGTACCTTAAGTATTTGAGTAGTTCACACGGTCACCTTGCTCATCATATTTGACAGCTCGAAGTCAAGTTGTTCTCGTGAAATGGTTTGATTATCACATGCTTGCAATCATATTCTTCAAGATTGCATGAGTTAACTTATCATTTGGCTTATGTGCAAGCATTCACAGAACTTCTCAATAACCTTTAAAAAAGTAACTGTTGCTTTGATTGCAGTAGTGTTACGTATGATGATGATAATGCTATTTATTTATTTATTTTGCGGGCTTCTGAGGCATTGTGGGGATGGAATTGTTGCAGCCTAAGCTTTTTCAACACTGGCATGGATTGTCATATTTATTTTGGGTTTTATTTAGGTTTTGTTCTTTATTGTTTTGCAGGTTGCTGGCAATGCTGAAAAAGCAAGGGACATTTTCTCTGGAGCCCTAGAAACTACTCAACTATCAAAACCTATTCTTGAGGTTGCTTTCTGTTGAGATACATTTTTTTACTAAAATTTTGCTTTCTCCTTGTAGTTATTATATTGAACTTGATTTTACTTCTGAATAGGCTGCCATTCATTTGGAATCAATTCTTCCTTTTCCAAAGCGTATTGAATATTTAGATTTACTGGTCGAGAAGTTCATTACGCCTAATACAGACAACTACTGTGTGGCTAGTACAACTGACAGGGAGGATATATCATGCATATTTTTGGAGGTAATTAAGCTGCATTTGGTAGCTTCTAAATTATGGAAATATGCTCCAACTTTAATGACTTCAGTTATTAGTTTCTAATACCAGATGCAAATGCTTGTTTATAGACCTTTTCAGGTGATGAATTTCTGTTTATATGCATCGAAGTATAATCTTGACAGTACCCTTGTTTGATACTGCTATGTTTCATCTCATTACCTGTTTTTTATTTGCTTGAGTATTTAATAGTTAGCACCCGACCATTAAGAGGTTCCAACTTATTTAGCATTCATGGATTATATAGTTAATACATATTCAAAATTTTTTTACATGACACATCATCTTCATCATCATCATCATTAGGCCTACAACCCAATGTATTTTGGAGCAACTATATGAATTATCATTACCCATTCCTAATGTGTTGTTTGAGGTGTTAGTTTTATTTTATATAATTTTTAATAGAATTTCTATTCACA
Source organism: Dendrobium catenatum (assembly GCF_001605985.2). Lineage (NCBI taxonomy): Eukaryota > Viridiplantae > Streptophyta > Magnoliopsida > Asparagales > Orchidaceae > Dendrobium > Dendrobium catenatum. Next base: position 2,614,404 of record NW_021319436.1, read on the forward strand.
TTTTTTTTATTGAAAGGCTGCACGAACCCATTCTCATTGAAAATAATCAAATATTTGCAAATAAAAAAAAAGGAAACTAAACAACTGTAAAAGTTAAATAGTTGTGCTAAACAGATCTAAAGGCACATTTGGAAGATTAGTCCCCATTCTCTTCTTGTAGTTTTGAAGAGGCTTTTTTCTAATAATTGTCCATCCAAAAAAAAGCTTGGTGGATTATGTTGAGCTAGATGGTTGTCTTTTCTTTTCTTATGAAAAAAAGGGGAAAAAATCATCTATTGTTTCTTTCTTGTCAAATATTCTACACTACAGTAACGAAGATGTACTAAATATCCTTTGAACCAATCTTGATGGAGTGCCTCTCCAGTAAGAACAAATAGATTCAATATTATCTATAGGAACTATGACGCTAAAGAGAGGATGAAGCTTTCTACATATATTAGAGATGAAGTCACAATTAAAGATGTTAAAGCCATCATCTAATGAGAATTACACATCATGCTAGTTGTGGAGGTAGCCAAGCTATGTCATGCTATAGGAGCTATGACGCTAAAGAGTGGATATTAATATGAGAGCTCATATTATATATGTAAAGTATGTTAGGAACTTTACTCATGTAAATGTTTGAACTAAGAAAAGCATTCTTTCCAATTCCATATATACTAATGAGTTTGAATGTCGCTATTTATGAAAAAATTGTATAGGACGTTGAAAAGATTGTTAAAGGAAAAAATCCACTCCAGTGAGTTCTAATTGGAATTGAGCAAGAACCATCCTTGTTATTTTTTGCCTATCCATTTTCTTTCCTATTTTTTCTCATCAAGTTTATGTTATTGACTAATGCATCCTCCAGAAGCACCAAAGTATTTTCCATTACCTTATCTTTAATTGATGCTACTCTTATAATCTCTCTCATATAAACAAATTCGTTTATCCTTCTAGTTTTAATGTATGTACATCTTAAATGTTATTACTACAACTCTCCACTCGTCTATCTATAATTTTTTTGTCTTTGAATGTTTTGATCCATATAATCTCGTTGCTATATTTAAGTTTTGTTGAATTCATCTTTATGTCTCTATGATAATCTCTTATTGCATTGTATATTTTAAGCACTTCAACATTTTTACTATCCAACCTTATATAATTAAAAGTTATATTTTCTTTTGTATTCCCATTCTTCAATATAATAGGTATATGTTTAAACTTTTCACAATTGAGTATCACCTGGCCTTCTTACATATTTGTTGATAATTATTAAGTAAACAACGACAAGTAAAATGGCATGTACTTAACCCTTGTTCTATTAATTCTAAGTCTGTTATCTTTTAAGCACTTTAATGTATTTTAACTTGTTTCTACGGGGGCCTTACCATTTTGAACAATTTTACTCCAAATAAGTTCTGCCATGATAACTCAGTATATTTTTTGTAAGCATCTCTCTTAAGCCAAACAAAGAGACATTGATGTAAAACATACATGCAAAGATGAGTTACTTAATGAATTTGTACGCTTAATATTTAGAGCACAATAATTATATCCTTATAGTGATTTTGAACGACAAAATAAAATACAAGGAACGATGACATGAGCTTAGGCTAAATCACATGCATGGGAGTTAAGATTATAAAACAGTCAATTTAATCTAATTTTGCGTAACAATAATCCCTAAACTAATAATGAGTTTAGTTACTATAAGAATCCACTCACTCAATTATCTAATTTACTAAGTTATAGCTGATGAGAATTAACATTGTCTTCATGACTCCACAATAACTACAAATGAGGGGTAAACTAGGAAAATAAGAGACTATGAGGGAGAGTCTACCCAAATAAAGAAGTTCTACGAAGCTCTGGTGGTAGTCTATAGGTTTGAGAGGAAGTAGACAACAACTGGCAGCTTCTTAGGCGGCTGGACGACAACAAATCCTTGCTAGTCTTTGGACATCAAGCAGGTGGCCTCGGGCAGATTCCGGACAGCAGCTTTTGACCCTCCAGGATGCTGGATAGCGGTTTTCTTGACTCCGAAATTCTGGACAGCAAAGTACACCAGTCTGGAATGCTGGACAATAGCTGGACAGCCGGGGACTGGACAGATCACATGACTTGCCCAGAAGCCTGAGCAATAGCTTGGCGGGGAAAAATCTCAGACTTCCAAATCTCTGGAACCAGGGAACTAAGGAAATATTCTAGGGAATCTGTGAATGGCAGCAGGAATAACCTTGGGATTCAAATTAATTCCAAATGGGAGGCTTGATTGGGGCGGCAGCCAAGGGGAGTTTAATGGGGTCTAGGCGGCGAATTGGAGAGAGAAAGTGAGGGGAAAATGATTAATTAGATCCGTAATTTAAGGAATCTAGTTAATTAGTGGGGGGGGGGAGCTTGGTTGGCTGGCCAAGGAGAGAGGAAGAGGGTGAGTTGGGGATTAATGAGGTGGGCCCAAGCAATTAGTGGCTTATTTTCTAAAATATGTAATTAATTTCAGATTGGAGGATTAATAGGGAAGTTTCCTAAGAATGAATCACCTTAATTGGAGGGAATTTGAAATTGATTTTAAATCCTTTCCAACTTAGTATTAATCCCAAATAGGAAACTAATGAAGGCTAGTTGAAGGGATCCAAAGGGAGCAAGGGAGACTGGCGGGTTGGGGATTTGGAGGAGGCGACTGGTGGGGGAAAACCATCAGTGGTCCGGCGGCTAGGTTGAGTTGGGAAGGTGGTCGGCGGAATGTGGAGGGGTTGGGTAGGGGTGGCGGTTTGGGAAGGGGAAAACGGGAAGTGGGGCTGCCGTCGGCTATGGAGGAGAGGGGATGTGACCGGCTGTTTGGGGAAGAAAAAGAGAGGAAAAGAAAGAACGAAAAGAATAAAGAGAAAACAAAACCAAGAGCTCACCCGCCGGTGACGGTCACCCGTCGGTGAGCTGTTAGGTACTCCGTTAGCCTCTCCTAGGCTTCACCACCACTCTCTAGAACTCACAAAGAGATCATGACAAAAGCTGAATTTCATTTCAATAATTATCATCCAAATTACAAGAGAACTAGCCTATAAATAAGCATCAAGACAAGAAAAGAAACGACAACTAAAATGCCCTTCGGGCTACAACATCACATGACCACTCCTAGGGGTAAAATGGGAAAATAGAGAAGTAAAAATAAACTAGTACATAAGACACATCAAAAATAAAATAAACTCCAGATTGTAGCCGTTGATCTTCCGATGTTCTCATCAGATATAGCGTGAATGCTTATATGTAATTTAGTCCTCTGATTGGGAGCTCTTTGTTTACTTAACAGTTGTTTCTTATGCTTATCAGACATTTCTTTGATAGATTAAGCCAAGTTTAGACGTGATTCCATCCCCTATCCTTCTCTGATTGAAGTTTTTTTATTTAAAGTTAAGGTTTTAGATAATATATATTCTATGGCTGCCACAGGTAAAGCTTCACGGTAATGACTATTCTATCTTTGTTTTATAAGTCATTATATATACTAGTTTTATTGCACGTGCATTAAATGCATGTGGACAAAATTTTAAAAATAAAAATTCATCTCTTGAATATTTATTAGCATTATCATTCTTAAAAAATATTAAGTTTATCGCTATAAGTAATTACAACTATTAATTTGTTTAATTAAGAGATATATTTTTTGTTAAAATTATAGTAGAAAAAATATATTAATATAATTTCACTGTTTAATATTGAAAAATACATATTTTTTCTCTATGGAACTAATAATATAATAAAATCAATCATTTAATATTTTGAAAAAAAAATCACAATTTTTTATCATAAACATGCTATTATAACATTATATTAATATTTTAAATTAAAATTATAAAAGAGAGGAATTTTATCTTAAAATTGTAAGTGCGCTCAATGCACACTATAATAATTTTTAAAGTTTGCACAAAAAATTCATAATTTTTAAAGTTAGCACAAAACTAATAAAAGTGCACAATCACTATGTCTACCTTATTAGGATTGTACAATATAATCAGGTATGGTAAGAATTTAAAATTAATGACTATATACTATAATTATATTTACAATACATGTAATCTAAAAATAATGGAATCCAAATTATAATTAACAACGGTATGAAACAAAAATTTTCTAATTTTAGAGAGAAAGAAATAGTCATTGGAAGATAAAATTAATATCTACAGGCACACAAAAGAAAAATAGGATTTATAAATCTAACAAAAAAGAAGGAAGTAAAAATCTAGTGCTAAAAGTTTTGAATTGAATATCTCCTAAGTGTCCATACCCCAAAGAAAATTGAATATTATCACTAATTAAAACCCATAATCACATTAAGTCATTGCTTTAAATATAATATTTCAAGCACTTACCAAAATATAGTAATCACTTTGACTACCCTTGTGATGAACCCATGGCAAACCATAAATTCCATTGAGATTACTTGAAATATTGCCTAGCTTCATTTCTATTTTGTATACAGAAGAGTTACCAATTTATACTTGTGCAATAAGAAAAAATAAGATCAACATGAAAAATCAAAATTATGAGATAGAGTTTTGATTTATCATAACCATTTACAAAAATTATTCTATTACTATAATTGATGTTAAACATTAATCATATTGCACAGAAGAACCTGTTTGCATAGGTTGGCTGAATTAGTTGGATATAGAAGAAAGAAAAGGAAATCATTTACCAACTCATATTAGATGGTTGTTAGAGACTTAGAAATGTATTCAGTTTCGATATGTTTTTGATCGAAAAAGAACGCATGTGAATTTCTACCAGCAGAATTCAAGTTTCTCAATCTCTATTACTGTAATTTAAGGAAACATTATGTGATATCAAGATTATATATGTGTTATGATATTCTCAATGGATGTATTCATGACATGATGCTGCAAAAAATGCACTTATTTATTGAAACAAATCTAACAAATTTTGAACTGAAAAAGAATCTAAGAAAATTGAGCACAAGGAAAAGTTAGATTTAGAGTTCCATGCATTTATCAGTCCAAACTATTCATCATAGGTGCAACTGTGTACAACAAAAATAAAGTAAGTTGATGATATCACATCTAAAGCAAAATTTAGGGATAAGACCAAAAATTTTAATAGTCTTGCTTGGAATAAATTTTCACTCATAAACTACTTATGGTGTCAAATATTTTAGAAAAAGGGAGGTTTAAAAGGTGACAAACCTTAGACAATGTTTGGAATAACCATAGTTTTGGAGGTCTTTGAATTGTTGAAACTCTAGAAGAAATAAATTAACTTTTGCAGCACATACACATTTGATAGTGTCTCATAAATTAACTTTTTGCAACAAGTTAATTTAATAATAAAACCTCTAGAAGAAACAAAAATTAAAAAAGAAAGCACCTAAATCCACAGTTAATCAAATGCAAAGAAAAAAAAAAGTGACAAACTATGATTTTCACTTCAATTCAAGATCAATCAGCCATAAAAAGACACGATGAAAGGAAGTCGGCCAAAAATCAGTCAAATATATTGTTATTTATTCTGCTTCCTATTTTTTTGTTATTTCAAAATAGCTGATGCAAGAATGTTAGCAGAGAACAACACACATGGTGATGGACTAAATTGGGAAGCTTCAAGTTATCATGAGAGGTAGAAATATGAAGCTGGGCCTATATACTCAAAGGTAGAAACACAAAGACGGGCAAATATCCATGTCACCCAGAAATAGGAAGCCCAAATATACAAATATTTCAAAAACCTATTATTGAGTCAAGTTAATAATCCAAATAAGAATTTGGAAGAAGCAAATTAATATCCTTACTCACTTGCTGCTGAAAGAATCTAATCTATCATGACCTGAAATCACATTAAGAAGAATTGCAATATCAGCAATACAGTAAAGTAAAATATATAAAACAAGTAGATCTAAGCAAACAGCTCCCAAAACCAAAACAACAAAATGAAGATATATAGATAGATATAGAGAAAGAGAGTGTGTGTGAGCGCGCGCGAAGCCATTCCAAGCCAACATGTCCCAAAGCAGTAGCAACCAGGAACAAATAAAACAAAGATATAGAGTAATTAAGAAAGAGTGAGATGAAGGTGAAGAAAGAGTGAGATGGAGTTTTTGCTGAATTGAAACATGATTTGTGCTTAAACATGAATGTTTGTGCTTGTGTTGTATGTAAAAGTAGCAAGATATAAGTATAATCAAGTTAAAATACTAGCGAAGCTGTTAATTTATTTGAAAATGAGAAAAATTATACAATTTTAATTAATTTATCATATAATATATTTATTTTAAAATAAATGAAATAAATTTGAGATTTATTCAATTTAAATTTAATCTAAATACGTTCAAGCAATTGCAAGGATAAAAAAGGTTATTTTTTAATTCCAATATTTCTAATGGTTAGTAATCAAATGCCTAACATACAAATCATAAAATAAGATGTCAAAAAAAAAAAAAAAAAAAAAAAAAAAAAAATAAAAAAAAAAAAAAAAAAAAAAAAAAAAAAACTGGAAAAGAAATAAAAAATTGCTGAGAAGTTAGAAGAAATCAGATGATTTAAGAAATCAAAAAAAGATATGGAAGAGCAGAAATTCAAATTGTTCTAACCAAAACGACTATATATAACTATTGAAAGCAGTGGTTTGGCACTTTTTAACACAGGAAAATCCCAACAAAGACTTTCATCGAGTTTAAATCCAAACTAAAAGAAAAGGAGGAAAAGATCTTCTCATGGAATTACAATACGTAAAAGCAGGATAAAGTTACCAGCAAAATAGTTTCTCCGGCTCTGAAGTCTGAACTCAAGCAGATCAAAAAGAAAGATCAATATATCATCTTAGCTTTAGTCGCCTCCTAACCGCTACGAAATTAGTGAAATATTTGAGGGTTCTTTCAATTGATCAATGACAAACATCAAAGAAGAAGAAGAAGAAGAGAGAGAGAGAGAGAGAGAGAGAGAGAGAGAGAGAGAGAGAGAGAGATCAACCAAATGGTAACTCTACATTTTCTCCTGATAAAGAAGAAGACGGCAGAAGCATGAATTTGAGAGACAGAGAGAAAGAAATGAAGAGAGATAATCATCAATTTTATATAGATAACTGCAGCTTCATGATCAGGTAGAAGAAGTAGAGAAAACTTCTGAGGACGAAACAAGAAACAGAGAAAGCAATCTCGAAGGCTTGGGCGTTGTCCGCGGGGAAGGAAGGAAGTAAAACCCTATCTCAATGATGTCTACAAGAGGGGAAATTAATAGCTGAAAAGTGAAACTGCCAGTTGCGGTAGAAGATGAAACGGCTGGAGATCTCGCTGGTTTGAGATAGAGAGGCGTGTAACGCTGTATGGCCATGATATAGAAACGCTAATTTGATGTATGAAATTAATTTTTTTTAATGAGTGAATAAATATTTTGTAGGAAGAAGTTACGTGTGTTTTAAATGAAGAATTTGAGAAGTCACAAATGAACGTTCCAGATCATTTTGAAAATTTACA
>NW_021319436.1:2624370-2672387 GCF_001605985.2 Dendrobium catenatum
ATATATATATATATATGCCTCTCCCTCACTCATTTGACTGGCTTGCAAGGGAAGAAGGAAATAGATAAGAAGAGGAAGTAAGAGAGAGAGGGAGGAGAGCAAAACAAATTTCAGGCATTTTCGTCCATCAATTTTATTCAGAGATTTCTTCTAATCATTATAAGTAACACAAATCTCATTTTAGTTTTTAATGATTTTTTGTTTAACAGATTTCTTTTCTTCTAAATTAATAAAAATATATTTTCTGCTGATTTATTGAGTTTTTATCATGTAAATTTTTGTATATGATAGCTATTGATTGCACGTACATTTTGACTGTAATATTATTGATTTCTATTGAGTGTAACGAAAGTTATGATTTTCTGAAACTATAAGATAATATTGATTTTACTACATTATATATATATATATATATATTGCATTTTGACTTTACCAGCAGATAATTGATTAAAAGTTTTATGGATGTGGTTTTGAACTTTTAATCTATAACAACAAATTCATAATTTAGCATACTTTTTTAGGTTGTATGTACAATACCCTTTCAGATGTTATTTTTTGTGCTTGTTTATTTAAACCTTTCTAGGTGCTTTCAATATTTTTCTTCTTTTGGATCTTCACGCATGTCCGTGTTATATCTCCCTTTAGGTAATCCATTTATGCTTTAATAACATAATGCTATTACTTATTTTATACGGGCATCGCAGTTTGATTCCATGGTCAAACTTATGACATGTTGGTTTAATAAACTAGTAGAATATCCTTGATTGCGAATAGGTGCAGTGGATGGTTTATCTGTCAATCCTTTTCGGATCTTCACGCATGTCCGTGTTATATCTCCCTTTAGGTAATCCATTTATGCTTTAATAACATAATGCTATTACTTATTTTATACGGGCATCGCAGTTTGATTCCATGGTCAAACTTATGACATGTTGGTTTAATAAACTAGTAGAATATCCTTGATTGCGAATAGGTGCAGTGGATGGTTTATCTGTCAATCCTTTTCCAGGCCCATCAGTTGAAATTTTATGGAACTTGAGTTTTGTCTGATAACATATGAAGTTTCATTATTCAATACAGTTTTGTTTGTCTGCATAATCCTGTCTTGTTTGATTGTTTTAAATTTGCATTAGTTTGAGATTGTGGACCTTTTTTTTTAATTTCAAGAATACTTAATTTAAAAAATGTTTCCCTTCCTGATTTCGCAGTTTCTCGATCTATTTGGAGACCCTCAGTCAATCAAAAAGGCTGATGACCGGCATGCTTTGCTGTTCCTGCGGCAAAAAGGCATTTTGGTGTCCAAGAAGCGTCGGGCAAATGATTTTCTAGCATCAGAGAAAGCAAAAATCGCAAAGAGTTCTCCTTTGCCTGCTCAATCTGTTATGGGAGCATATCCTAATTCGCAGAACCAGTGGCCTGTTGGTTATGAACAAAAAGTTTCTTCTTGGCCACAAGGAAATCCGCAGACACAAGGGCAACCCTGGAATCCAGGGTATCCGTTGCAGGTATGGTAGCTAAAAAATTATATTCTCTTACTGTTTAACTGATTTGTGTTAATGGTATATATTTCTTGATTTGCTTTTTCTGTGATATATAAAACATTTTACAAATTGTTTCTTTTGGCTGTCGTATGCACTGCTTAAAGGCTTTTTTTTTTTTAATTTAACAAAATTATCCCTATTTATAGATCTATACATAATATCTTAATAAAGAAACAAATAATTATAGAATCATGTAGAATTGCATTAGTATAATCTTTCATAAATCAACCACCCAAATATGGAAGAAGATCGACGAGATTCAGGTGAGCCTCCCACAGATTCCCATCTTGACCGTGGGATCAAGTGTCAAGGGACGGCTGGGATTTAACAGAGATCGATGTGATCCCGACGAGCCTTCCACGGATTCCCATTCCCATCCTAGCCTTGGGATCAAGTGTGAAGGGACGACTAAGATTTTAACACTTCCTCTCAAGTTGGGGAATACGAATCAGTCATTTCCAACTTGGTAATTAGTCCCAGAAAAGTGGAGTTATCAAGTCCCTTGGTGCACCATAAAGTCCTTCATTTAGTAAAAGTTTTGGGATGCATTAGCTTCAAACACTGTTGCAGCAAAGGATAGCGATGAAGGCTATCTCAATAGCTAGCAAGGTGTAGGACATCAATGAAGCTTTCATTGAGCAGTAGCCCTCAAGATATCGAAAATGGTAATAAAAGCCGGTGGTGGGACAACAGGGAAAGTGGATTAATTATCCTTCGAGTTCGTCTCCCTCTCGGTTCTCAAGGGAAGGCCAGCAATAAAGGCATGACAGTAAAAAAAAAAGGAAAAAAAATTTAGGTTTGCCGCAAGCTTCAAGGACATAAGTAAAAAACACATGTCTCAAGCGACTTAGCACTTGCACACATATCTCCTCTTCCCCAGGTCGTCCGACTCCACTTGAACAGACTATTGTTCGATCAGCTAGTACAGGTGCACGCAAGGCATCTGATCTCTATGGTTCGATTGTAGGAGGGAGTGCAGGTCTTGCACTCTTGCTTGTCCCTGCCCCTGCATAAGAGGGAACTCTCAGCTCTTTCCAGACACATGTAGGAGGAGGTCTCGGTCGATTCTGGACGTTACACATAACAGCCCTCCCGCTTGATCTCTTCTTGGTCTTGGACGCACAAAGGAACCAAAGGGACCAATATTCCTTAGAATTTCAACAATGAAGGTCGATGGAAGGCCATTATTCCTCAGAATTTTGGCAATGAAGGTCGGCGGTGGGAATATGTATTCCTCAGAATTCCAGTAATGAAGCCTGGTGGTGAGAAATTGTATCCTTATAATTTTGGCAATGAAGGCTAGTGGTGGGAACTTGTTTTCTTCAGAATTCCAATAATGAAGGCTGGTGGTGGGAATCTGTATTCCTCAGAATTTCAGCAATGAAAGCCGGTGGAAGGAACAATATTCCTCAGAATTCTGACAATGAAGGCCAGTGGTAGAAACCTGTATTTCTCATAATTCCGACAAAGATGGCCGATGGTGGGAACCTGTGGCAGCATGAATGCCAGCAGGATTTGATGCAGATGTGGAGGACACGAGCACTTTCGGGGGCAAGACGAAAGATGTACAGACGCACAATCTCTCGTTCTGTGTAGTCGCATGATCTCTCATCCATACACAAGCTCTTGCTTGGCTCTTCTCGGTTCCGCCCTAGACGTACGCAAGAGGAGGTTACCGCATGCGACAAGCTTCAAGGACGCACGATCTCGCTTGGTTTGGCCGCATGCCTCTCTCGTCCCGTTCAGTCTTATGCACACAAGAGGGTTTCCCGAGAAGTTTGTCTTTCTCGATCGAATGCAAATACAACGGCATGAAGCACTCTCCCTAATCTCGTTTGGATGTACATAGGATCGAACAATCCGGGAACCCGCTCCCTTTCGTTTCTGAAGGGAAGGGCAGAAAGTCTGGTAGTAAAAAAAACTCATAATTCCATCCAAAACTCTGATGCCATGTTAAATTCAAAGAATTGGAGAGTAAAATGCTTTTTTTTATTAGACAAAACTATCCCTATTTACATATCTATACATGATATCTTAATAAAGAAACAAATAATTACAGAGTCATTCATAATTGCATTAATATAATCCTTTCTTAATCAGCCACCCAAATATGGAAGGAGATCGGTGTGATCCAGGTGTGCCTCCCACGGATTCTCATCCTTGCTGTGGGATCAAGTGTCAAGGGACCTGGTATTTAATAAAGATTGACATTATCCAGGTGAGCCTCCCACTGATTCCCATCTTGGCCATAGGATCAAGTGTCAAGGGACGGCTTGTATTTTAACATGCACAACTAAAATTCTAACAAATGAAGATTAATTCATGTGGATAATACTAAAATCTTTTTTATTTATTCAAAGGATTTTATACACAACAATGTATAGGCTGATCTAAGAAGAAAATTAGGATATTAAAAAAATATTTACAACCATACAAATAATAACGTTTCTATATACAATCAATTTTTTTCTTGAGATTCCTATGGTGCTTTTCACTCCCAAATAAATTATGGTTTTTGTTCCTTGGCATGGATCCATGGGATCATGATTTCTTTTCTTTGCATAAATTCAAGGAATCTTGATTTCATGTTTTGTCATGCACTTGTCGGTTCCAACAGTCCACCTCATATTGGAGAATAGATGTATTCTATTCCCATCTTGGAGATAACTGTGTGAAATATTGCTGTACCTAGCCCTTTAATAGAAACATTCACCCTTTGACTTCCGGAGACTCTATAAAGCATGCAAATTAAGCCTTCTTCTAATTTTTCTTTGATGAAGTGTGTTAATCTCAATATGATTAACGATTATGTTTAACCTAGCTATGAATAATGCTTATTGTTGATTTTTGTTACAATACAATTTTATAGGTCCTTTGTACCATATTTTTAAACTTATTTAGGATGATTTAAGTATAATAATTCACTAATTGCTTTGGGTCATAGCCCAAAACTTTGTACCATATTTTTATTTTCTTCATAATTTTTTATAATAATGATATTATCAACATCTATTAGAAATTTAGGAGTTCTGTCACTCCCCAATGGTCCAATGCTTAATGAGTCTGGTTTGATCTCTTTAATTTTGTTTGTACCCTATTTTCTTATTCACTATTTTCCAGCGATGCTCTAGGTGATTATTTTATGTTGTAACATAACTTTTTTAGTCAACACACCCTGTCATGCGTTTCATATCCTTCAAATTCCAGGGGAATGCTTATGTAAAGATCTTCAAGATCGCCATGCAAAATTCATTCTTCACGTGATTCTGTTAAAATTGTTTAGTTGAAGTTTTGGAGTTAACAAAATTCTCAGTGTTTATTTTTGTCCTAGGGGAAAAAGTCTAATGTTTGTCAACTCCATCTATATTCGTATAATCTTTAGCAATCATTTTGGCTTTTATCTTTCAATAGAGCCATCAAGCTTGCTCATTTGCGAACTAACATATTCTTTCCTTTAGGCTTAATGACAATCTTTCATGTATTGTTTTTCTCACATACATCCATTTCCACTCTCATAGCATTTCTCCATTCCTTTATTGATAATCTCGGACAATCTTTGGGATTGAGGTGTATAGACTTACATATGGAGAGGAGAAAGACGTTTAAGTGATTTGTAGTGAGATAAGGGGTATAATGGTTGCTTTGTAGAACTTTTTGGTACTCTTTCTAATAGCAATAGGAAGATCAATAACCTTTTCATAAAAAAGATTAGATTTTATCATGGCTTCATTAGGACTACCCAATCTGGTATTTTGGGCTAATGCTAGGTGTGGCATGCTTTTGGTGAGGACATCCGAGTGAATCTCATTGAGTGAAATTTGGATAGATTTTTTGGTTGGCAAAAATTGACATGGTCGAATTGTAGACTCTGTGGTGTTTGGGACATGCTTTTGAAGATCAGATTTAGTGATGTTTAGGGTCACTCTATTCTTGAGTAGACAGTGATATAACAAAAGGGAGCTATAAAGGATCAGAGCTAGAATGACTAAAATATTCCTCTGAGTGAAATCTCACCCTAAAGATAAGATTATGTCAAGGTTTATTTTCCTCAAATATGGCATTTGCAAATTTGTAAAATTTCTTAGAGAAGAGACAATAATTTATATATATATATATATATATATATATAGTGTATGTGTGTAAGATTTTACTAAGAAACACACTTAATGTCTCTAGGGTACAAGTTTTTTCCATTTTGATTGTGAATATGAACAAAAGAGGTAAATCCAAATATTCTTAGTATAAGCTTATTAAAGGTTTTAACATGGGAATAGGGTTGGGAACACAATCCATGTGGAATGTATGCTATTTGATTTGCAGAACATGTTGGAGGCAAAGCAACTTTTGGAGTTTATGTTCACCACAACATAGTGGTTGATTTGTGTTTTGGCTTGGACATCTGAGGGGAAAGATATGAAGATTGTTCTAAATGACAGATTTTGATAGTGCATATATGCTATTACAACCATTGGGTCATTGGTGCAGGTTCTAAGGATAGTGGATGCCGAGAAAAATCATGCTATGAGCTTCATATATAATGCTATGGATGAAGCAAAAGAAATGATTGCCCAAGAACTTGAGAGGATAAGAGGGAAGTTATAGAGAAATTTGGAATATCTTGATGAAAGGTGAGAGTTATAGCTTTATTGACGCTTATATGCAGCAGACTATTATTTGACCCTTAGTATTAATATGCAGAAATAGGTAAATGAATCTTGAGATAAAATTATGATTATACTATTGCATGGATAAACTTATAGCTTATTCAACTTAGAGAGCAATGCTGACATGCAATCGGTACCTTTTAGGAGTACAGTGGGGTTTTTTGGATTCCAACCGGTGAATGACATTGTTTACCAGTAATATCCATATAATTGGATTTGTCACTTTAATTTACTATGTGCTCATTTATTTGAATTTATTTATTACTCATTTATGTAAATCTCAGTTGAGTGGTGGATTCAATATTTCGACGGTACTCCAAAACTGTAGCATTTCGCTGCGAAGGTTTTGGGAGTAACATGCTCTTCATTTGTATGTGAACGCAACTAAAACACGAACAATCAAGTGCGCTCGAAGAGGAGAAATTGTCTGACAACATTATTTACAATAAGAGACTTAAAGAAAGAAACTTGAAGAAGAAAGGGTTGAAGGATGATGAAGACCCTTTGAATTATGAGGACATAACATCATATGATAAATGTATTGTAGATGATGAATTGAAGATAACACCTTCTGAATTACGGGAGGAATATTTGAAGATTGATTTCTTTGATGGTGATGAAAACACAACATTTGCATCCATCACAACCTAACTACATAAAGAACAAAAAGAAAAGCTATATAAAAAAAAATTATTGTTGAATCTTATTTAATTGGAAGATAATTGAATAGAGGAATAAGAAGCAGATTGGGAGGCATTGTACTCCACATGTGATGAGGCAGGGAGAAAGCAATTAATTATGATGATGATTGAAATGAATACCTTTGTAGTGATGACAACGCCGATGAATTTTGAGTTGGTACTATACCATTACTGTTTTTTTATGAATTAAATGAGGATGAGTAGGAAATTGGGAAAGAAAGAATTTTGATTTGAACTACATTTTATATGATTATGCAATTACTACATTTTATATTGTTTTTTTATTGTGATGCTTAGATTTCACATCACTTGCCATTTATGACTGGTTCAATTTTTTATTAAATATATGTGCCAATTTATTTCTTATGTCATCATTTAATATATTGTTTGATTATTACACAAAAAATCTTTTTTAATCTTTATTTTCACTTTACGCATTTTTTATTTTTTTTGTGGCTTACGTCTCAAAATGCTTTTGAGGTCGACACCTCGCCTCACAGACAGAAAATGTCTCAATACCCAATTGCGCAATTTTAAACCTTGCTTATAAGTTTGTTTTTGGGTTTGTAGTTCATTTAATATTTTTTAGTTCCTCTGGATTTATCCTAGTAGGCTTATTGTGGGTGCGTCTGTTTGACAAGCATTTGTGTGACCTCTAATGGTTTACACACATTATTTAATAAATAGTTACATTTGTTTGTTTTAAATTTTATGTGGCTTGCCTTATTATAAATTTTTTTTTATTATTGCACTTATTCAGCTGGAATTTATGCTTGATTGTCGTTGTATTTTTTATCATGCAAGTTTTTTTGATGAATTTTCTAAGTTGATCAAAAATTTTGAACCATCCATTAATTATTTGAATGTAAAATTCTTCACTAACCATAAAATTATTTCAGGCTGGATATAGTGCATACAATTATGCGAGCTATGGCCAACCTCAGATGCCCACATCGGTAGCTCAGGTTACTACACATGGCACATATGCTCCGAGTTATCCATCTCAGGTAACACTTATGTTTTATTCTGCAATTTTGACGAGTAGTTTATTGAACCTCTTCATTTTCCCGTTTCATATGGCTGGTTTGTTATATGATTGATGGGATATATTCATAACATTTCTATTTCAATTAGATGCAATACCAAATTTGATAAATTTTCTTAAGATTTAGTTGAAAATTGGCTATCATTAGGCTATAATGAAGGAAGACAAATAGAAAATTTCTTTTAAAATTAAAGATGGATTATATGGTTGATAGATGATGCATTTTAGGTTAAACTCTGGCACCCAATACTTTTTATAATAATAATGAATCATAGATTGCAACATTATATTATAAAACATCTTGTTGTTTACTTTAATGATAATTCAATCTATAGCAAGATAGGTAATGATCATTTGGTGCATTATAAGCGAGTATTTGAGATTTTACAAGTAAAACATTTGTTTCTAAATATAAAGAAATGATGTTTCTCACTACGTCTATGACATTCTTAGGATTTATTGTATTTAGAGATTGATTGTTTATTAATTAGGTTAAGAATAAAGCGATTCATGATTTGTCAAAATCTACTAATATACATAATTTTTGGAGCTTTAATGGATTATTTTATAGACGATTTATTAAAGGTTTTCGTATTATAATGCCTCCAATTACTTTTTATTCGAAGGAGAATTTTGATGGACTGTTGATTGTGCTTTTGTTGAGATCAAATAAAGACTTCTACATATGTGCTTATGTTACTTAAATTTAATAAGATGTTTCATATTTCTTATGATGTATTTGGTGTTTGTTTTGGAGGAATTTTTAAGTTAGGAAGGACCTCCCATTGCTTTTTTTTAGTGTGAAATTAAATGAAGCAGGATATTAATATTAGTTGTATTATCTCTTGTTAATTAGAGAGTTTTTACTATAATTCAATAATCTAACTTTGAAATATTTATTTTCCCAAAGAAGTTACAACATTGACATGCTAAGTTGGTTGAGTTTTACAGGAATTTTCTTTTACTCGAGCACTATTGGAACTGAGAATAAACAAGTTGGTTCTGGAAATAGTTTGTTTTTTTATTGTAAGTTAAGGTTATTTCGTAATTGATTTTTTATAATATAAAAGAAAAGAATATTACATGTAAGGATTTCGGGGAATTTATTAGAACTTAAATTCTCCCATGCTTAACAATGACTTCATGCTTAAAGAAGATTATTTATGTTAGGGCACTCATTGATTCATCTTTGGGAGATTTTCTGGTTTTGGATTCAGTTCGACATTTGGATAGGATGAGACCATTGATGATGGAGATTTCTAGCCAAGTCAAAAAACGTCATGTGGCATGTATTGTTTCATAATGTAGCACTTGTTTGTCTATTAAAACTAGAAAACATAACACATGATTGTATAGATATTTTCCCACTTCCACATGAACTAAGATATTATTAGTATGGATTGTGTTGGGCTCACTGTGAATATTTAAAATGCTTGATTTTATCATCGAAGTTGTATATCATTTTTTTTAAATATCTCAATATGTGATTGCCACATAATTTCGACCTGGAATGCTTGTAAATCTTGTTGACTGTCCTATAGAGTTTAGGCCTAGTACACTCACATGGATATTCATTGAAAACTTGCCACTCTAATTATGAAAATTATAAATCTATTGTTTATGTTAACAAGACGTGAAATTTAAAATTGATGATAAATTCATGGGCATGTTTAGATGTATAAAGGCTTCCATTAAAAACCTTCAAGTAATTGAATACGAGGGTGTCATAACCATTGAAATTTTGTTAAGGAATTAAAAATTTAAAATTAATGCCTATAAATTGGAAATTCTAGGAGGCATTTGCAAGGAATTAAAACTAATGCCTATAAATTTAATGTCTGACATATTTCATTATTAGATTGCCTTTCTTTTTCATTTTTTTTTATATTTGATACAATGGAAAATCTATTGGTTGCAACTAAATTACAATTATCTCTATTTCTTGTGATTAAATTACTATTGCTTGTTGATTTTAGATGGATGGCTCAAAAATTTTTTTTTTGACTTTTTTGGAATTTATTTTATCGCTGCATCATCGTTTGGGTTCTAATCTTCATATTTACTTATTTGCATCTAAAGAAAGTAAATTCTAACGTATTTAGTAGGTTTGAAAGTTCCACTGTAGAGGAATTATTCTGTGCGGTCAGCGGACGTTGTCCAGAGGTAAATCAGGACTCGCCACGTCACTTTTTTTGCTATGTATCGGATGATGTGGCTCATTCTGATTGGCCTCCGGACCATCTGGTGACCGACATAATAATTTCCAGTATCCTACATACCTTGCCTCATCGTCTCACTTTTTTTGAATTAGAAATGTAAAACTTTGAATCATCTTTTGCAGCATATGCCCTCATCATTTTTGCGACTGATATTGTGAAAATGTTTTCCATACATATTTCTTTGATCCCACTTGTCACATTTTTTTTAATGTGAGATAAATGTGTTCAGGCATATACACAGCAGACCTATGCTGCACCAACTACCGCAGCAACAGCATCTGTGGCAGGATTCCAGCAGCAGCAGCCGGCAGCTGCTGCTCAGCCATACTATGGTGCCACCTATTATTGATTGTTTTTACTACCACTCTAGTTTTATTGAGCTGTATATTAGGTGAGGCTTCTTTCTCCAAACAATTTTCCTTTTGTTCATGTTTTTCTGCTTAGTTATTGTCAATTTAGATTTCGTTTGGGACAACTTTCTTACTATTTTCTAAAACTGTTCTAATTTAAGGAATTTTTACACTAGAAAGCTGTTTTAGAAAGCAGCAAAAAAGCTGTCCCAATCGAAGCTTTAATAATTGAAACCCTAAATCCAAATATAATATATATTATAGATTTGTTCATGATTTTTTAATTGAATGAATGATTGTCCTCAGGAGTGCACTAAGCCTTTGATTAAAGCGAAGCCTCAAGTAGGTGATGATTTTGAGGCAATGGAGATGGATCAGTTTTCTTTTGTCTAAAAGATCTTATTGCTTTGATGTGCAGCTGCCACTGCGCGGTGGATCTTAGCTTTAGATTTTATACTCGATTGGCTTTCATGATCATCGGTAGCGGAGTTTCTGCGGAAATTCTGCTTCGATGTTGTGTAAACTTTAGAAAGTTTTTAAAGTTCTAATTGCATTTAGTAGATTTACGACATGCAGAAATTTAATTTTAATTTCTTATTTTTTGTTGTTGTTGGGTTGTGCTCAGTGCTTTTAAATATTTATGGGAGAATCTGCTTTTTCTGCTATTGTGTTGCAATTTTGTATTTTCTAACTATGATAGAAAAGAAGGAAAAAAAAAAGAAGGTTTTAGTTCCTAAGATGTGTGCAATATTTTGGAGGCTATTGCACAAAAAAAATGCCACTTTGTTTTAATAGCTAATTAATTTATAATATATTTGTGCCTATAAATGAAATTTTAATGCACAATTGTGGCTATTAATTTTAATGCACAATTTACATTAATGATTGACATGCTTATGCAGTATTGAAATGTTTTCAATGAACCATTTACTTGGAGAAATTTCTTGTGTTGTAAAAAAAAATATATATTTATTTGCATGCGTTGTATAAAAACAAGACAGGTTTTTTTAAGGAACTTGTAGGTCAATTAAGATAAATTTATACAAAAATTATATATGCAAGATTTGAACCCTGCCTATTTGTAGCCAAATGTATTGGAGAAAACATTCTTAAGTTACTTATGAGGCCTTAGCACTCCATAGTGCGAAGCATCTTTAAATTTACACAATGCTTAGCTAGAAAGAGAGACAGTTGAATGGGAAAGGTTTATTATTACAAGGGAAATTATACATGAGGAGAATTGGAGGGGCTTGAAGAGATGGTTACAAATGAGGGGGAAGCCTCTACCCATGCCTAAAATTGTTCTAGAGTTATCTCAATTATTTATGAAAATGGAGTTTTTTAGAACACTCCACACAAATATTTACACTTATATTATCATATTCTAGAGAGTTCTAGAATATTCTACAAGTTATCACATCATTCTAGAACTTTTTTGAGTATTCTGGAATCTTTTAGGAAACTTTAGATTTTTTTAGAACCTTCTTTGATTTTTCAAAATCTTATGGAATCTTTTGAAACTTATTAGAAGTCTTTAATCTTTTAGATTCTAATAATGTGACCCCTTTAGGAATGGTTCTAGAAGATGTCTTTGTCTTTGATCGATGTGTCACGCTCATGGTGTTTAGCTGAACTCCTAGTTCCAACATTTGGGTGTGACACTCTCCCTTACCTATTTTTGTGATGCCCTTATCGTGGGTCACATTGAAGTTATGTTGAAGGTTCTTGGATCGCCACAGGTCCATCATGGATCTTTAGCTCCCTTGGTCCTTCACCTTTTCCCTTGAGTAAGATTCCTTATTGCCTGCTTATTTGGGACACCGGGTTAGCTTCCTCGTCCTCCGCTGGTTCCTTAAGGACTTGGGATCTCCCTTGCTATCTTGGCGCCTCCCCAGGTTGCTCCTCTTGCAAGACATCTAAAGACTCTTTGAAGACTTCCATCATCCTTGTTGGCAAGCCTTCATTGTGTACCTCTAGCTCAGCCCCATGAGCTACCATCCCCTTCCCTGGGAATGTCTTCCAAGACATGTAACTCCTCACTTTTGGAGTTGTCTCCCTCTTGCCCTTGTTCCTGCAGCATCAGTGTAGCATCCACCTGATCGTCACCCTCGTCATTCATCACCCCTTAACACTTGGTCAGGAGCATTGAGACTATCTTAAGACAATGCCTTGCTCATTGAGGTCCTCTGCAAGCAAAGCAGATGTTTTGAATCTTTCTTCGCTCCTTTCCAACCCTTGGCTTACTCATCCCATTGTCCATCACCTCGACGAAGTCCTGGAAAGCCGTCTCCTTTTCTTGACCCCTCTCATGCTTTAGTCCCGACACATTGAGTTCTTCACTGGAGCAATTGTGGCTGGTGGTGGATGTCTCTGCCAAGGTATACCTACAATTCTCATGTAGGTCCTAACTCGAGCTAGTGTCCCATTGAGCTCCCTCTTGAGCTCTCTACGCACCTCTTCCTTGTCCATTAAGGATTTCTTCAGTCGAGACACCATGCCTCTTCTCGCAGCTTGGTTAGTGGAACCCTGTTCCACAAGGCTACTCCCATCTTCACCTAAGTTATCCACTTGGGTCCCCATGCCATTCGCAGCCCCTTGCCGTCAAGGTAACCATGAATCAAAACTAGAGATCCACTCTTTGGACTTTCCCCCATTGCTTGGATGATGGACTTCGCTGCTTATCCATTCCTTGGCTTCCCTATGAAGACTTCGTGCTTGTCACACCAATCTTGCCTTCTCTTGGCCTCGTGCCTTGCCCTGGGATTGAACTTTCTTTGATACCACTTTCACGGAACCTATTTATAGCCCTCCACCCACTTCCAGGAACATTCTAGAATACCCTACATAACACATGTATGGTTATTATTTATATTGCTAATTTATAAAAGCTCTAATATGTTTTTAAAATGATAAATGAAATTTTTTTTCTTAATTTAATTCAAGGGCTTTACAACACATGTATGGAGTTCTTTAGAATACTCCACACAATTTCCTACACTTATATTACAATATTTTGGAGAGTGCTATAGTATCCTAGAATATCTTCTAAGTACCCACACAATTCAAGAGTACTTTAGAATCTTCTAGAAAAATTTGGGCTTTTCTAGAATCTTCTAGGACCTTTTAGAATTTTTCAAAATCTTTTGAAATCTACTAGAATCTTTCAGAACTTTCTAGAATGTTTTAGAATCTTCTAGAACATTCCAAAACCTTCCAATGTCATGTGACCTCATTTAGGAATGATTCTAGAAGATCTCTTTGCTTTGCTCGGCATGAAACACCCAAAGGGTTTAGCCGAACCCCTAGTTCCAACATTTGGGCATGACACAAAGCTCCTGATTAACAAACTAAGGAGTTTGAGTAAATTTTGTTATATATTAAGTGTTTATAGTCAAATTAATAGTGATTTGATGAATTAGGCTTTGTTTTAGATAGTTTTTTATAATTATTTTTTCGTTGATTAAAAAAAATAGAAAGCTAAACTCTTAAACATCGAAGCACTTTTTGGTGTAATGGTCAGAATTTCATTTAAGAAATGCAGTTAAGCATGCTCATCCTAGAGAAATCCTATAATATGTGATCTCCTGGGAAGTTATACTGACATGACAAAAATATGAGGCTTTTAGTCCAAAGCAAAAAATATCTCGGAAGTTAATAGTTTGGACTATCACAAATTGTATCAGAGCAAGACAAAGTGATGCGTCATGAGAGCCGGCCCTTGAACCATGTATGAGATAAAGTGCTACATAACGGGAGTCATAACTTAAACTTGTAAGGGCCTCTGCTATAATCCTTTATGTCTGGTGGATAATTCTGGGATAAAGATGCTGACGAGGATGTCAGTTACTTAAGTGAGGGAGATTGTGAAAACCCTTAAGTAAAAAAAAAAAAAAGCTAAACTCTTAAACATCAAGGCGTGTTTTAGTGTAATGGTCATAATTTCATTTAAGAAATTCCACAGTTAAGTGTGCTCATCCTGGAGAAATCCTCGGATGGGTGACATCCTGAGAAGTTACACCAACAAGACAAAATCGTGAGGCTCTTAGGCTAATGCAGATAATATCTCGATAGTTAAGAGCTTGAGTTGTCACAAGAGTTTCTGTCACTCTTTGCTTGATGCCAATTGCTACACAATCAACCTACAAGTCTCATATGCTCAATCATTTCTCATCATTTCCTCCCTTTTACATCTCCTCTACCATATTAAGGGAACACTTAAGGTTTCCATAACTCTTTTGATGTCTTTTCTATCATATTAAGAAGACATTTGGGCCTTCTTGGTCACACATGACAGGTTGCAAGTCCCATTTTAACATCTTCTCTAGCACATTGAGGAGGTGTCCATGTTTGCTCGCTCATACATGATTGAGTTGTAAGTCCCACTCCTTAGATGTCTCCTCTACTATATTGAGGAGACACATTGATTATGATTATACAAAAAATTATGTTATTGTTGTATGTTCAAAATGATTAAAATCTTTTACTTAAATTATAAACAACCTAAAAATAGTCATAGGACAAATATTTTCGCATAAAACTTACATGACTAAATCATGTCTCAACTAGTGAACAAATATGCATAACCATGTGAGTCTCATACTTAAAAATAAAAGCCCTTCATCTTAAATACTAAACAACTAAAAAACTTTTATTGGTTAAATCTATACTCTCATGATTAGCTAGCTTAGCTTAAGTGGCTAAATTATATGTCATATTTTCTAAATTAAAATAGTCAGGCATATATTGCATTTACATATAGACAAAGACTTATGGTTTTAAAAGTACTTATGTGGGTTTAGCTAATAATCATTTTAAAATAGGATTATAAAATCAGATGTTAGGACTACTTAACCCTTTGGTGAGATTCATGCAGTAATCCCATACATGTATTATATATTGGTTTGAGAATCTATCATATTGGTAGTTCTCACCTTAAATTTCAATCTAATGCCGATATTCTTCATAGTTAAGTCGTAAATCGTCTTTCTTGGGCCTTTCTCCTAACAATCTATTTAGTGAAATATAGATCCCTAAATTTTAAAACAAATTAGATAGGTTAAGCAAAAAAGTTATTTTTCTAAATATAAAGCCTAACCCGAGATAATTTTGAGTACTTCTAAGATTTTCAAAATCAATACTTTTACGCATTCTCCTTTCATTTTCTCATAAAATCAATCCTCCTTTAAATTTCAGGATCACACTTTAAATGTAAAATTTGAAATCGTATGCATGAAAAACCTAAAAAATTGTGGATCATCATCATAAAAAATATCTTCATTGACATGCCGAAAAAATGCTACATCAAAAGATCTCAGCTAGACAACGCATAAAAATTTATATGCTAATTTCAATTTTCTTTTCTACATAAATAATTATCGTCATATAACATTGATAACAAATTTGGGAATTCATTTAGATATTCCCTTTGAGGACGACACCTTGGTTGATGCCTAAATAAAAATAAAATTATCCATATTGATAATCACAACTCTCGATGATGGCTCGATAATGCTAGCAACCCAATTGCCTACACCTATGAGCTAAGTATTAAATATCATTGAGAGATATCATCCATATTTGGCATTTCTTAGTATCATAGAGCTATAAACACCCATTAAGGGTGCAAGCGCCAGCCGCCAGTCCCAATGCCCAGACATCCAGTCTTAATGTCCATGCACCCAAAGTGGTTTCTTTTGGAGTTTTAACAAAGAGCTAGACACCCAAAAACATAGAATTGGTGTGTAGGGGCCAAAAAAAATTTTTTTGGGCCCTAATATACAGTGCCTACCAAGTCTGATTTTCCCATATTTTTTAGAAATTGAGGGGGATTTTTCAATAATCTTTTATAGGGTATTTTCAATAATCTTTTATAGGGTATTTTCAAATTTAAGAGAGAGCATCTTAAAGAGGTTTTAACAGTGGTTAAAGTAAGCCGAAAGTGAAATATTTTGATGGCGCAGATAAAGAGTTAAAACTCTAGTGTTTTATCTTCTCTTTTTTCATGTTTAACTTATTTAGTTCCCTATTTTTCTTACAACATAACATGAGCTAAAATCTTGTTTTTTAGGGGTTGGATGTAATTGGTAGTGCTTGTATAAATTATTTTTGAATACACTCAATTGAGATTTTATGCTTCATCTTTTTTCACTTTGTATTCTATTAATTGATTTATAATTGATAATTATTTAGGCACTAATTAAAGGTTTAGGAAATTTGTTCATAATTGAGAGTTAGAGAGTAGACTCATCATGGATAAAATATCATCAAAGATCATATGATAGAGATATCTACATTGAATTTATGTAATTTAAGAGTTCACTTTCACCCTAATAACTAAAATCTATTTTGCATTGAATCAACCATTAAGATATAGGAAAGTTATGCAAAGAGGTTAGTGACCCTTGTTTAAGATATTTGGGGTTATTATATTGCCATATTATTATTATCATATATATTAAATATTTATAATAAAGATTATATTATTTAATATTATAATATAATCTCATTATTATGATATTTTTATTTATTATGTTTTTATTACTATTTTATAGAATATTATCACATATATTCAATTATAGCTTTCTAATAGGGCCATCCCAACCATCCACATTGCCCCCAAGACACCTCTGCCCTACCCTAGAACAAAATTAAAATATAATCGAATTTATCTTACACCCAATTAAATATCAAAAAATGGTTTATATTGTTATTTTACAGTCATTTAAGCTACTTGCAAAAATTAGAATGTAATATATTTGATTTATATTCTATATTTTTAAATACTAAGCTCCTAATTAGATTTGATAACAATAATTTAGTAGGAGATATATTTCAAATTATTTCAAAATTTTTAATCTCCTTTCAAATCTTTGTGATGATCTGGAATAGTTAAGCATGCGCCAAAGGACCATATTTTTTATCAAATACTAAATTATTTGTAGAAGTCTTTTCTTCGAATGGACCCACCGGGTTAAGACTTTAAAGCCAAAAGAAGGGCTAGTACCCGCCTCTATCTCATGACTTCAATAACATAATATATTACATTTATTGATTTAGAGAAAACATATGATATGATTAAGATTTTGTGTGGGATAACTTTCTTACTGCGTATTAAAATAATATTTAAAAAAATTTACTAGACAATTGCTTTAAGAAGCAGTAAGAAAATTGTCCATAACAAAGCCTAAGTTTCAAAGAAGTGCTTTGGAGAGTTCTAGAAAGAAAAATAAGTAAATAAATCTTATATTCAAGTAATTAATGATAACTATAAAGGAGCTGCAGGTACTTGTGTTCAAACAGAAGGTGATTTGATCAAGTATTTTTCTACTTCAGTTATATTATAACAATGACCAACTTTGAGCTTATATCTTTTTGCTTTAGTTATGATTGTTCTTGCTACATTTGCAAAATGATGTACCTTGATATATGCTTTTTGCTAATGATATTTTCTTATTGATAGGATTAGAGAGAGGAGTTGATAAAGCTTTGAATTATGGAGTTTAACCTTAGAGTAAAAAAGTTTTTATTTGAGTATATCTAAAAACAATTACATAGAGTGTAATTTTAGTAGTAAGAGATCTAGTAGTGGGATTGTGATATTGGGTAATCAAGTCATTAAAAAGAGTGCATATTTTAGATATCTCGAGTCTATTTGTTAAAACGATGGTGAAATAAGTCGATATATTATTAGTTGAATTCCAATTAAATGGCTGAAGTGGAGGAATACATCGAGCTTATTATATGACGGAAAAGCATCCCTAAAATGTAAAGGACAATTTTATAAGATAATGATGAGACCTGCAATGTTTATGATACAGAATGTTGACTATGAAAAGAGGAGCATGAAAATTATAGATGAGGAAACTCAGGTAGATGAGTGGCTTTATACTTAGAGATTGTATGTCAAATAAGTAACACGTGAAAAAGTTGGAGTAACTCCAATGATATATAAGATTAGAGAGAGTTTCTTTATATGATTTTATCACATAAATATCAACATTATGATGATCCTATTAGAAGAGTAATGTATTAGATTCGACTTATATTAAGAAAAATAGAGGTAGATAAAAAAAAATTAATTAAAAAATATTTTATTAGATTTAAATGTGCATTTTAATAAAATATAATAAAAAATGGATTGGTGTAGCCAATCTGGTCAGGATAAAAATTTGTTATTATATTGTTAATGTACCAAATGAATTCTAGACGTAGGATTGCTAGAGATCTAACGGTGAGGATTGCCCGAATTTGACGGTTGATTTTGCCTCTTGTGACGTGTCACCCCCAATGAAAATACCCTTCCATCCTCTTACCGTGTTTTTCTCCGATTTCGGAGTCTCGAGGAGTCGGAGTCTTTCTTCTTCCTCTCTCGTTCTGATTTAGGGATCAGCTCCCATTTGATCATAGAGAGATTTGATAATACCTCCCCAGTCCAGAACCATCACATAGGGAAGAGAAGATTAACCTCCTTCTGTGTATCGGCGATTTTTTTTTTTTTTTGGTGAGATCGAAACTCCCTATCAATCAATTTTCATGTTTTTTTTATTTTTTCCTCTGATTGGGATTATAAAATTGTCATTTTAGACCAGTTTCTTCTTAATTTTGCGATTTAAGAGTAGTAGTTTAATTTTCTTGTTCTACGATGGTGGAATCGTCAACATAGCGATTGCCTGCTTGAAAACCGGAAATCATAATTTTTACCTTTGTTTAGTGATGGATGGGAACAAAGATGAAGCGCGGAAATGCTTGAGGATCGGGAAGGATGCTCTGGATTCGGGTGATAGGTCTCGCGCGCTCAAGTTCCTTACCAAGGCGCGGCGTTTAGATCCCACCCTCGCCATCGACGATCTTCTCTCCTCTGCTGGCGGAGGTGGAGCCGACGTTCCCGATGATACAGGTGATGCTTCTAGGACCGAATCCGAAAAAGCTGGAGAAGCCTCATCAGCTCCGTCCTCATCTGCCAATCTAAGGGCTAGGGCTAGGGCTAGGTCATCTATGCCTTCCGAAAATGGGTCATCGGAAGCTTATACGGAGGAGCAGATCACGATTGTCAGTCAGATTAAAAGGAAGAAGGATTATTACGAGATTTTGGGGCTAGAGCGGAGCTGCACCGTGGAAGATGTGCGCAAGGCATATCGGAAGCTTTCCTTGAAGGTTCACCCGGATAAGAATAAAGCGCCTGGTGCGGAGGAAGCGTTTAAGGCTGTTTCTAAAGCTTTTCAGTGCCTTAGCAATGAAGAGAGCAAGAAAAGGTATGATGTTTCTGGGACGGATGATCCTGCTCCCGTGAGGAGGCACCATCATTCTCATGGACATGGCTTCAATGGCTTCTATGATGCTGATGTTGATGCGGAGGAGATTTTCAGGAACTTCTTCTTTGGTGGGATGCATCAGGCAACCACTCCTTTTGGCGGTTTTCAGTTTAGAACAGGTGGCATGGGTGGTCATGGTGGTCATGGGATGCAAGGCTCTGGCAATTTTAACATCCGTGCTCTTTTACAGATCCTGCCTATTATTATACTGATCCTGTTCAACTTCCTCCCCTCCTCAGATCCTCTTTATACGTTCAACCGTTCCTACCCGTATGAACACAAGGTTTTGACATCAAAGGGTGCACCCTTTTATGTGAAATCAGCAAAGTTTGAGCAAGATTACCCTTATCAAAGTTCTGAAAGGATTGCATTGGAGATGCGCATTGAGAGGGAATACGTTGGCCTGCTTGCACAGAACTGCCGGCTTGAGTTGCAGCGGCAGCACTGGGGTTTCCAGCAACAGAAGCCTTACTGTGACATGCTTCAGAAGTTCCAGGAAGGAGATGCTACTTGATGCCTTCTAGTGAGGTTCGTCCCATGTTAATTCGTACCCTTTTGTGGCTCTATTCTGTCATGTCTTTATTTTATGATTTTAGTTTGTATTCTATAACTACTTTTTTGGTATTTCAGAGAGTAATATTGAAAGATTGTATTGTATGCTTTGGCTGCTTGATGGATCTTAGCTGTAATTTATGTTTCAAGCTAGTCTAAGTTATGAAATTCTTTCTTTTATTTGCCATTATAATGAATTGGTGTTGTCTTTCCATTAATTCTTTCCTGTCAACTAAATAGCACTCTATTCTTTATCATTTTTTTTCAATGACAAGGCATTCTTGCGCCATATAACATACATCCCCACTGCATTAATGAGTGAACGCTCATGTTTATCCATGTACTCTGCTGTAAGTTAATTTTAGAGTTTAGTTCCTCAATTAAGCCAATTGCTAGCAATATTGCAGTTTTCATGTTGACGCTTTGTTTTAGTGAATTTTACTTTTAATGCTATTCTTCAAGTTGAATTCCTTGCAATTTTATTTATTTGCACCAGTATAGTATTTCTTCTCTGTTATTTTATCATAGATTATTCAAAAATTTAAGATGTGCCATGTTTAATTGGGAGTTTTGCAGTAATTATTTTGTTTCTTGAGAATTCTTATTGCAAAATAATTACTTTTGGCCAAGCATTAAAATGAAACTAACTGCACCATGTAATCATTTTGCCCCAATTTGGATATGTATAATTCTTTATGCGATGGTTGCTATTGCAATTAAATTATCTCTTTATTATTGGTCAAAAATAGTGACATCGGTATTATCTTGTTTAACTATGGTTTAGATTATGTGAGATGATTTCTTTTGCATGGTCTTCTACTGAATAGGGAGGAAAATGCATTGGGATATTTTTTTGTCTGGAATGATCAATGATACCATAGAATCTTTTAGTTTCATCTCATCGGCATTTAGAGGCTGAGATTCCCTTCATTGATACACATCATTGTATTGTTTTGTAAGTTTTTTAATGTGTTTTGCTTGGCATTGTGATTATGTATGGCCAACAATCACAGGAAGCTCAACACAATTAAGTATCAAAGTCTCCTTATATTGTAAATATTGAAGTTATACAATAAAAGATAGCGTATTAGGGTTTCTCTGTATGAATACAAATGTTTAAATGAGAGTTTGTAGTAGATTGTAAAAGATTTTATATCACTTTTGAGAGCATCGACTATTGTTATTATAGTAATATCTGCTCCCAAGAGATGAATTGGAGATCTACTGATTGTTAGAGTAGATTTAACATCACTAGTCATTGTCCATGAATGCTTTAATTAATTTATCCTTTGCAATCTATATCTGGTTAATCTTCTGTTAAGGCAATTCATTAGCGGGGTGCTCTGTGCTGTTCAAAGGGTTTTATCGTGTCAAGAATATAAGATTTCCTGGCTTTAACTCTAAGATTAAGGCAATCTCAGCTAGGGACTTGTCTTTATCAGTGACTTCATGCGAGACTTTATTGAACTTAGCTACAAACTCTCTTAGGCTATCCTTGTCATTTTGTGTAATACAAAAGGAAGATTTAGAGGTCTTCGTCAGTCTCTTTGATGTGAAGATTGTGCCAATAACAAGTAAGAAAACTCCTCCAAGGAGCTGATAATTGAGGAGGGCAGATTGTTGAACCACCTCTATGCCCGATTTTTGAAAGTGGTGGCAAAAATTCTGCATTTGATAGCGTCTGAGAAGTTGCAAAGAGGCATAACATGTTTTCAAACTTATTCTAGTGCAGCAGGGTCAATTATCCTCTTATACATTGAGCTAATGAGATTTAAACTTCAACAAAATATCTCTTCCATAACTTCAGGAGTAAACACAGAGTTATGCTAGGGACTTTTGAAATGAGTGATTAGAGTAAGAACACCATTAATAAATATAGCCTTATCCTTACGACAAGGCTAAGATTGTTGTGTGATAGAAGCAATCAGGTGATTTAAGGTAGCATTAATTTTCTTGGTGATGGTGGCAAGCAATTGCTAAGGTACCTTATCAAATAGACTCAAATTTCTCTTGGTTAGCAAAAGTATTACAATTTGATTGTTCATCAATTTGATGTTTTGAATGTTTGAATGGATAGTGCCACACTAAGCATAATATTTAGATTTAAAATTGTTGGTGTTGTTATCTTTGACCATTACTTATTTTTTTCTAACATACAAATGGTTTTTCCTTTGGCAACATCAAAGATGTGAACTGTTGAATTTTGCCGTAACTTGAGAGAGAAATTTGGTTGTTTGGGTTTTAGAGAAAACAAAGTTTGAGAAAGAATCGTACTCAGGATGCTATATGATGAGGCAAATAAATAACACAACATTGACAATGGCAGAGAAGCGTTTTCAGTAGTTCAATCTGGTGATCTATGTTCACTGTGCAACGAGTTGAAAGAAAATATTTAATATAAGAAAAGAAGGCCCAAGGTTGTTTACATAAATAGGAGTGCTTCCCAAGATAGTTTGCATGTATGATTTTAGTATATTGTAAAAGATTTTTTACCTCTCTGAGAGTTTGGAATATTGCTATTTATTAAAGTGTTTGTTCTTGGAAGAAAATAAAGGACCACTAAATGTTAGAGTAGATCTAACCTTAGGAATTATTACCCATGAATATATGAATTTATTATTCTTTGTAATATATATCTCATTCATTCTTTATATCTAATGTTTTTTTCAACAAGTTGACAACGTCTTCATCTCCTCAATGTCTTTAAAGATTGGTTTTTTGAGATTCACCTAAGAGGATTTGTAACGGTTGTGTGTTATATGAATGAATTTGTGTTTTGGAGAGATTTTTTAGTGTCCCAAAAACTTTATTGAAAGGACTTGTTGCAGATGTGAATTTCTTGATAATTATAAATGCTTTATGAGTAATATCTTGTTCTACAATGTGTAGGTTATATTGTCTTCGTACACTTGGGAGAATTTCAAGGATTATCCTTGGGTTGCCACCTTAATATTTTCGGAGCTTTTCATTGTAATTTTTTTATCTCTGTGTTGCTTCTATTGTCAGATCTTCCTTCGAGCAATTCCCTTGGAGCTTATTGCCATGCTAAGATTATTCATCTTTGTCATCTTTATCCCCCCCTAACCATCTTAGTTGAATCTCTGAGCCACTATGAGGATTATTTGATGTCACCAATATAATTTCATTTATGCTTGTCAACATGTTATTATATATCCTCATCATCATTATCATCCTTAAGTTTGTAGTTATTTGCATTTGTGCTTGAATTTTCCCACTCAAGTTTCCATCCTTTGACCTGCCACTGTGGGCAGCACTCCCGATGAGACTCATCACCATTGCTGGCACCATTATGGTCTTGAAGTTTTCTAGTTTTTAGGGAGATCGACTCTCATGGTCTTTGCATTTTAAGCATTATGTATGGATGTTGATGCCTTTTATTATATTCTTCTGATAACTTTGCCCATCATTAGATATTTGAAGCCTTCAACTTCTTATAGTTTTGTAGTCAGGAGTTCCAATTATTTTGGTAATCACAATTATAATATGCAATAACCATGTACATCATAGGGGTGAGAAGCATGCATAAACTTATTTTGATTTGTTGATGTCAGATTGATGATTGAGTAAAACTTGATTTATATACAGTTAATCCACAAAATAGCACAAAGGGCTGCATTTGATTGCCTTTGCTTAATTTTGATGGCTAAACATGTTAGCACACAAATCATGGCATAAAATGCATGCACTAGAGGCATGAATCTTCTTTGTATTATTTTATTTTATTTGTTATTGTTCTTCTGATTAGCTTTGATATTTTCCCCATCATTTGAAATCTGTTTACGAATTATTTTTGTATGACTGTGTCCACTACTCCACTGCCACTTAAATGCAGAGGATCTACCTTCGTTAGTTACTAGGCTAATCTGGTTGAGTCTACTCTTTCAAGTAGAGGATAAGGCTTTATAAAGCTATTGGGTTGTGGACCTCATCAATTCTACCCTTTGGATGTAGATGATCAAACTTTGATAATTATTAAAAGTTATTGGCCTCCCATGTTCGCTCTAACTCCGTGTGTAGAGGATCAGTCCTTGGACAATGTTAGGAAACGCTTGTAGAAAATCGGGAAATTTTTTGCTGGAATTAATTGCAGCAATTGGGGGAAAACAAAAATTGCAAAGAACTTGGAAAAAAAACAAGAAATTGACTTTTTGATTGATAGTAGATGAAGAAAAACAGCAAGATACAATGGATCTTTTATTGGAGAGGAAGATTCGTCTCTCCCAAATCTCTAGACGCTGCTAGAGCCCACAAAAGAACACAAAAACAACAAACTGCAGGAAGAAAACACAAAAAACTAACCATAGCCCCCCAAAACATACTTAAGCATACAACAATTATGTAAAAATCCCAAAACAGCTTCTTTTATTTGAATTTTCCCTCCTAAAATCTCCTTAATATTCTCCTAATTAATCTAGTGGGCCCCACAATTAAGGGTGTCAGGCATTGGGCGGAACCTGCTAGTTTCGCCTCTGGTAACAATGGACCGGTCTATCAACGCTCCCCTCCCAAAGAGCCACCTTGTCCTCAAGGTGGAAAGAAGAAAATTGATGCTTCACCCTCTCATATGGTTCCCTAATGGCATCATAGTCAGGTAAGTTCTTCCATTTATCAACACTTCCATAGGCTTGCCTTCTCTCTAACGAACCCCTTTAAGCTTCAGTGGTTCCAAAATCACCTCCATATCCTATGTCAACGTCCTTCGTAATTCTGACCTAGCTGCATGATCCCCCACAACTCTCCTCAACTATGATATGTGGAACATTGTGTGTATAGAAGTAGTCGGGTTTAACTTCAAGCGATAATCCACTGCTCCAATCCTCTCCAAAATCTCATAAGGGCCAAAGTATTTCGGGGCTAGCTTCTCATTTCTTCTGTTGGCTGCTATTCTCTGTCTGTAGAGTCGCAGTTTTAAGAATACCATCTCCCCAGTGGCAAACCGGATGTCCTTCTTATGTCCATCCACCTGTTTCTTCATAATTTGTTGAGCCCTCAGCAGGTGTCTTTTTAACTCCTCCAGCATCCAATCCCATTGCTCATAGTACTGCACTACTAAAGATACTGGAGTGCAACTCTGCCCAAAATGTACCAAATGTGGAGGGTCTCTTTCCGTACAACATCTTGAAGGGAGTCATCTGGGAAGCCGAATGGTATGATGTGTTGTATTAATATTCTGCTCATACCAACCACTTGGCTCATACCCTAGGTATTTCTGACGCAGAACACCGTAAGTATGTCTCAAAACTCCTGTTTATCACTTCTGTCTGCCCGTTAGTCTGAGGGTGGTAAGAGATACTCCTCTTCAATATTGTCCCTTGTAACAATTCACTTCAAAAGTGATTGAGAAAACACTTTATCTCTGTCATATAGCTTGACCACCTCTCTATGAAAGTGGCCGCTTTGTGTCGTAGGAGAATAAAGTGATCATACTTTCTCAATCCGTCAACTACCACCAAAATTACAATAAACCCTTACAATCGTTGTAGCCCATCAATAAAGTCCATGGTGATATCCTCCCACACCCTATCAGGTAGAGCTAGGGGTTGAAGTAACCCTAAGGAGCCATAGTTATGTACTTGTTCCTCTGTCACACCTCACATCTAGCCACAATTTCTTCCACATCCTTGTGCATCCCCCTCTAATACAGCTCCACTGCTAGTCTCCCGTATGTCTTCTGTACGCCTGAGTGACCTCCAACAGCACTCCCGTAGAACTCTTGCAACAACTGTGGGATATGAACTGAGGTCCTAGTCATCACAAACCTCCCTTGGTATAGCATTCTCTACCCCATCAAAGAATAACCCGGATGACTGGTCTCATCCTTCAGAAGATCTACTCTGATTTTTCCCAACTCCTCATCCTGCCCACTCTCCTCTTTGATGGCCCCTCAATCCAGCATCAAGGGTATCGACATGGTTAACTTCCAATGCATCTGGACAAGGCATCAACTGCCTTGTTCTCTAATCTAGGCTTATAATGAATCTCAAAGTAATAGCCTAAAAACTTGGGCAATCACCTCTAGTGTTCCTCATCTACCATCCTTTGCTCCAACAGGTACTTCAAACTCCTCTGGTTTGTCCTGATAATAAAATGCCGACCCATTCAGTAGAGTCTCAACTTCTGAATTGCTAACACAATGGCCATTGGCTCCCTCTCAAATTCAGACTTCAGCCTAGCTCCGACTGTCAACACCTGACGGAAGAAGGCGATGGGTCTATGATTCTACATGAGTATTGTCCTCCTACACATCCTGAGACACCTGACTCTATCACAAAAACCTAACTGAAATCCGATAAGTCTAAAATCAGTATTGTGGTCATGGCTTTCTTCAGCCTCTCAAAGGCATGTGTCGCTGCTCTCCCCACAAAAAATCATCATTCTTTAGTTGCTCTGTTAACAATCAGGCTATGGTGTTATATCCTCTCACAAATCTCCTATAGTATCTAGTCAACCTAGGAAACCCCTCAGCTCTCTCAGATTCCTAGTTGAGGTCATTTATGCATTGCCTCAATCTTTTTATGATCTAAGACCACCCCCTCCTGAGAGACTACATTCCCTAGGTACTCCACACTGGCCTGTGCAAGGCAATTCTTCAAATTGGCCCGAAGTTGATGCTCCTGTAATACTTCCAAGATCACCCTCACGTGCTCCAAAGGTATAGTTTGAACACCCTATTCACGAGCGACTGGAAGTGGTAGGGGCGTTTGTGAGTTCGAATGACATCACTAAGAACTCGTAATGTCTCTCATGTGTCCTGAAAGCAGTTTCAGGACATCCTCCTCCCTCATTCTAATCTTGTGGTTGCCCGACTTCAGATCCGCCTTGGTGAACACTACTCCGCACAACTCATCCAGTAGCTCATCGTTCACTAGTTTTCACATTCTTTATTTATTCACAAACTTGCGCTCAAATTCAGTTTGTCTTCTTTGTTTTTTCCCTACGTTTTCTTTTTTGGTGTCCCAAAATATTTAAATAAAATTTCTCAATGCTTTCATATGATCCCCACGAGGCTGTAGCAGAAATAGGCCAAGTTACCATGCTAATAAGGATATTTTGGGTGTGGTGCATGTGGCATTATGACCTATGAAATTATTCCTACCGCATAAGCAATGATATTGGCATTTGTGCAAGGTATTTTGCTTGCAAAATCAGTTATAATTTACTTGAAAGTGTGCTCCCCATCAAAATGATGCGAATGAGTTGCACATGAGGTTCTTAAAATGCTTGACCCAAACTTGAATAACTAGAACTTGATCTATTTAATCCAAACCCGAATTTGCAAATTATAATGCAATCAATTTCGTGTTTTCAAGTTGACCCAAACTCGTATTTTTTAAGTAGGGTTCGCTTTGAGTTATTGGATCTGGTCATTTATTGACACACACACACACATATATATATATATATATATACCCTTAATGTTTACTTGTTTTTTTTCTTTTTAAATTTTGTTATGATCTTTTTGTATTTCAAACTTTTTTGAAGATGAATGTGTGAGCTTCACACCCAAACTTCCTCCGATGCATGCACTAGTAATTTCCTTGTGCCATAACTCGAGCGATATTGGAATACATTCTTGGATCATTTCAATATTCTTGATACATCATAATTGCCCGTTTTGGTGAGCCAATTCTTCATGAATTTCTGTCTATTTGACCGCATCTTTGTCTCAGTGATTTTCTTGCGTGTCCATGTACATTTGAAGTTGTCAGTTCATGTTGTCTGCTGCATTTGACATTATCAATAGTAAGATGAAATTCCATGCGAATTTGAGCCAATTTCTTATGAAATTGTGTCCGCTTTCTTCCATTGCCCTTTTATTTGATTGGTCAGACTTATGGATCGCATAAGAAATTCGTAGAAGAAATATTATAATGAGAGCCAAAGTGGCTTCAATATTGTAGGGAATAAAAAAATTGAAATCTAAAACTCCTGCCATCTAGTCAATTGTGCATAATTCATCAAAATTAATTTCTATGCTGTTTTTTTTTTTTTTCAAAAAGGTTTTCCATTCATATAGCTATATCATAATTTTGTGATCTATCTGCTTATAATTTCATTTATATTTCATTTTCTAGGATTTAATAGGTCTTTATTGTATCCATCAAGATTTATATTAGATTTCTAATATTTTCATTATTCCTCTCATATCATATTAGTCATTTGCATGATTTGTCTAATGTCCTTGACTCCATGCAAATATTCAAAAAACATGGCTACTAATTATGATAATCAGAAGTTTTTTTGCTGATATGAACTGGAGGCACATGGAATTTTAAAAGATAGAAAATTAAAATGGTCCAATTTTTTTTTTGTTGGTGTATTCGCTATAATACAATGGAAATGACAATTTGGATCGATAGTGTATCACTTTTTTTGTTGCATTTTAGCATCCAGTTGAATCTGTTTCTTATTTTGCTGTTTATGTTTTAATCTATTTTACAGAGGCGATATATCTCTTCGATGAGTGGACTTCTCGTTGAGAAAGTGACGGCAGAGCTGCTTTTCCTTTCAATGGCGGTCGAGATGAGGAATTCTTTGTGATAATTTTAGGATTCAGATTGTTGTTGCTATATCATGAAAATTTTCATCATAGTATATCAGAAGCTGCGCTCTGTACCTCTGAGAGCGCAGTAGCAATGGATTCTTAGAAATTTGCACAGCACAGCACAGCTTGTCTTATCCGTTTTAAGTTTACTTATAGCATTATTGATAAGAATAATTGTGTTCTCTGATTGTAGCCTCCTCTTAATATATTCTTAGAAAATTAAGCCATTTACCTGCGTTCTGAAATGCCTATGCCCAGTTTAATTTCCCGGCTCTCTTACCTGCAAAGCTTTATCAATTACGTGAACAAAAACATTTTTTTTACCACCTAGCTATCAGTTGCTCTGGTATTTCTTTTTTTCATGTCAATCTATTGATTTAGCACCACAGGCATACCCTTATCATAACAAGACTGTTTCCAAAGCATTATAAAGAAATTCTTAGGGGCTGTTTGGTAGCACCCCGGATTTAATTTAAGTAAGATTTCATAATTCTTCTAAATCTGGATTTCAGAAATCATGAGGGGCTTTAATCCTGTTGGCTATAGAGTAGGATTTACGGAGCGGACTCTTTCTCTAGCGCCATGGATTTCGTAAATCCGATAAAATGCAAGATTTCGGAAATCCAGGATTTCTCGTTTGCTGTGAGATTAGGCCGTTTGGCTGGATTTTGCTCGAATCTCAAATCCGGCCTAAATCCAGCT
The DNA here is from genome assembly GCF_001605985.2 of Dendrobium catenatum. Taxonomy (NCBI): domain Eukaryota; kingdom Viridiplantae; phylum Streptophyta; class Magnoliopsida; order Asparagales; family Orchidaceae; genus Dendrobium; species Dendrobium catenatum. The sequence goes on from NW_021319436.1 coordinate 2,654,022, forward strand.
ACAAAACAGCCCCTTAGGCTATGATAGGGAAGTACGATTATTATTTTAAACTATTAAAGATAACAAAAAAGATTGCCATTTTCTGCACAGTAATGGGACGCTTTTTAACTGGAAGCCAGCGTTGGCTAATGGACGATATGCGTGTTTGTAGAGCTGTTATTAAAGTGCTTAATCTGCGCGTGGGTGCCTTTTAGGGATGTTTGTATTGCTCTCTACACATAATTTTATGGCTACCAACTTTTTTTTTATTATAATCTTTTTGAGATCATTCGCATAATAAAAAAAACTACAATCCAAAAATAAGGCAAATTATTGGGTCAGGTGACTGGAGGCGGAAAATAAGTTCGGACATCTAATAAAAATTTGCCGCGTAACCTGCGCTTTTGACTTGGGCTTTAGTTGCGTTTTACCTGCGCTTAATTCAAAATAATATTTTATTAATATCCGGACCTATCTCCGCGTCCGATAACCGGATGCAATAATTTGTCCAAAAATAAACACCGAACTACAATTCGAGAGAACAGGATAGGACTGAAAGAAAGGGCAGGAGCAATTGATCACTAAAAATAAGAACAAAAGAGCCAAATAGGCAAATAAGGGCAGCTAAAATATAAAAAATGAGATTCAAAATTCCCCAAAAAAATTCAAAAACTCTACCTTTACAAATTGGATATTGAATAAGTTTCCTTGGCTGCGACATTGGCCATTCAAGACGAGAAATTATTACATGCGGAGTTTGGACGTAGTCCATATTCCAATTAGAACCGGTCATGTCGCCTATACACAGGCTGACATAGCCTACTCTTATTGGAGTTTAGACGAAAGCTATGTCTGGACTACGAACGTAATAATTTCTCCATCTAAGATGCCAGTTGGTGGCCATAAAAACCATCAACATGGATTGCCTGGAGCACATCTGGGGGCTCAACTTGTTGCTTCTAAATAGAAAATGTATGTTAATAAACAGTAGTTTTATTTTCACTTATTGTTAATGTGAAAGAGTTTTTATTATTTAATTATATTTAATTAAATAGTGATTTAGAAAAAAATTAAAATTAATGTAATACTAATTATATTTATATTATTTTTACCTTAATATAGATCTAAATTTTTTTAGAATTTATCCTATTGAAAAAAAAAAATTTCCAAACGAAGTCATATTGAGATATCTTGAAGAACAAATTTTTTTTAATCCAAAATTAAGTATTTAAATAATCTTAATAATTAATATTTGTTCATTAAAAAATTATTATCTTAAGTTAATTGATATTATTTTTATTTATTTATTTTTCTAAATAAAAGTTATTATTTAACTAGCTTAGTAAATTATTTACTTATTAATTCAAATATTTAATTAAATTGACTGTTATTTAATTAGTTTAATTAAGATTAATATAAATAAAATAAAAATATAATAAGATATTTAGTCATATATATCCTTAAATCTTGAAATATATAGCGAAATAATTTATCTTAATTTAGCTTGATTTAATATTTATCATATAACCCATATTACTTTGGACTCGTTCCATAAGAGTTATCTGCTCAATTTCTTTTAATTTTATTTTATGACTCAAGATTAAAAAAAATAAAAAATATATATATAGAAATATGGCAAGAAATCCAAATATAGATGAGAAATTACAAACACATAAGGGTCATCATAGTCTTAAAAATTATTTTCCAATTCTCAATATTGATTAGTTGGGAAATTAGGATTCTTGGTGCTTGGGCTCTAGACTCTCTTGTCTAGAGATTTGGGAGAGACGATCCTCCTCTCGAAGTGAAGATCTCTTATATCTTGCTTGGAGTTTGTTCCTTTTGCTTTCTATAAAGACATTGCTATCGTGTGCTTGCTTTTCCACAACGTTTCTACATTTTTCTCGCTGTTTTTACATATTTTTGTTAGGTTTGCTTGTGAACTCAAGTAGATCCGATAGGATTATTTGCGAACCCAAGTATTTCCTATCACATCCACCCCAAGTGTACAAGATACCATTGGACAACGCAACCCATGGTTGTCGACAAGGATTCTTCTGTCATGTTGGGTCAACTACCTTCTCTGACTAAGTAGATCAGGGACCACGATGGCCCGAGATGACGGAACCATGGGATCTTGATCGGGCTCATCATCACTCCCCCTACCATCCGCTTTAAGTGCAAGATGGTGAAATTTTAAATTTTAAAATATCAAATCTTCAAACACCCTTCCAAATTCATGTTTGTGCTGCTACTATATGCCAGATAACACGCATCTCAATGTATCAGATTGACGACTAGCCTTAATCGAAAGTTCTCTCTCGTGATCGAGAAGGGTAATTAACTATAGGGGCTTGCACCTATAGGAAACCATAACTCAGATCATAAAGTCGCAAAATGAGGGCGAAACCTTTGGGTAGTGTCTTACCTACAAACCCATCTGCCTTCCCAAAATTTACCCCGGAACTTAATACGTTAAAACACCTTTCGAAGAAAAAACAGTGGGGGAGGTCGGGGCCAAATTTTTGGAGCTCACAGTCCAACTTGCCTCTGAAGCTGCTGTTTGATTTTGATTTTCTAATATCTTCTTCACCATCTCATGAAGATCTGAAACCTTGTCTTTCACAGATGAAATTCGATCCTCCACCATCGCTTTTATTTGGCTCATCTACCCTTCCAATCTTTTTTCCAGCGCATTCACTTTGTTAGTCGCCATCAATTCTCGGATTTTTTGTAGATTCAAAAATTCGATCTTGATCCCAAAAATCAGCAACTTCCCCCTTCACCAGCCAAAAAAAGTGACAGCTTAAATTCAAAAAAACAGCCCACAAACGGTCTCAAAATTTACTCTGATACCAATTTGTTAGGAAGTACTTGAATATTTCAAATAATCCCTAACAAGAAAGACAAAAATAGCACAATGCTCCACAAATTTGATGGAAAAATTAGCAAAACAGTCATTTATATTGAAGAAATCAAACTAAAAGAAGAAATAAAACAAGATACAATTCATCCTTGCCCAATTCGAGAGGAGGGTCATTCTCCCCAATCCCTAGACGAATCTAGGGCCCAAAACACCAAGAATAAGAACTCCAAAATCAGCCACAAAACAAAGCATAACCCTAACCCTAATTTTCCCCCTTTCTTAAAGCATCAAATTAATCATTTAAAAAATTAAAATAAATGCAATTAATCATTTAAACCAAATGACAAATCAGCCCTTGCCGCCCCCTCCTTTGGTTCCAAAACATTTGAATTTGAATTAGTAAGTCCCATCTCCCCCTCTCTCTCACTTGTCGCCCGCCTCCTACACACTTGAGCCGGCCCCTGTGGCAAGGGGCCGACTGGACCAATCTAACAGGATCATAGACTTCTCCCAGTTTTTAATACTAAATTTTATTTGTATTAAGGCTAATATGAGTATGAACCTCTCGTCCTTCATCATGAAACATAAATACAATACAATCATATATCTTAATAAACCCTTCTCATATAAAAATATTTTATAGCAGGCATCACTTCCCCCTCACAGTTGGAAATCTTCCAACAAATCAAGTTGTCTTTCACACACCAAAGTAGAAAAATAGCTCACTCCACACCAAAAATGATACTTTAATTCCATTATAACAAGAGATTAATATTTTTCAGACCTCTTCAACTGCTCATGGATTGAAAAAAAAAAAAAATTTTAAGCTATCAAAATCTCTCCAAAAACTAAATGCCCTTAAGTGTGGATGTGTTTGCCTTGAAACTAAAAGAAGCGTTCGTCTAGAAGGTTATATGCGTATTGCATTAACCAGGCTGCTTCATTGTCATTGCGCAGTGTATCTTTTGCGTAACTTACCTATAAGGATAATCTGACGTTTTATTCATAATTATACAGTACATGTCAGCTTCTGTCATTACAAATAAAATAAAATAAAATATGGTAAAGAAGCGCTCTTGGTTCTCATTTTTAGAGGAGAGGAACAATCTCAAATCAATGTAAATGCCGTTCAAATGTTGCCCAAGAAAAAGAAAAAAAATGTAGACAGATGGTTTGGATAAACAAAAAGGAAGTAAACAGAAAAATGGTTTAACCATTGAATCATGCTAAAATTTCCTCAAGTTAACTATACAGAATCTTGCAAAATTAAGTAGCAAAAACTATAGAGCATTAATCTTAACAATTAATTTCAGCAAAAAAACTAGTGTTTAATTGGATTTTCATCACATAAAAGAAAATGTGCCAATAATAACAAAAAATTACCCAATAGAAATGTACAAAGTCGAGCTGTGAAAAAGTTGTATCCTCAGGACTTCAGCTGTGCATGGATGCTTGCACGGACTGTATGTCTGGGAGCAAGTGCATTTTCATTCACAAGGATTTGTTCAACAAAATCCACACGGATTGAATTGAATTGATAATGCTGCAAAATTCACCATAGTAAACAAAAATATAGCCTATGAGATAAAAAATCTGAGAAATGAGAGCCAAGAAGAAAACCAGAATCTAATGGAACCCAAAATTTCAAGCAATGAATATGTGTTAGACAAAGTGCGACGGTGTGGGCAAATTCGTGATAGAGGCTTGAAACGGAAGAACACTTTTTCAAAGGGTGTGCAACACAGAATGTGGATGTTGCAATGTGCTTGAAGTGAATTAGTTGTTTTGGCTGAGCTTCTACCAGACAAGATGTTGAATTAAAAGATGGCTTTGAAATCTATCATTAGAACCACAATTTGGAAGAAAGGAGACTGGCGAGATTTGCCATAATTAGTAATCCTCCTTGGTAGAGCGATGAAAATTATAAGCAATTTGAAAAATTTTGTTCAGAGGTATTTGTGGTTCATGATTGCTTATAACTTAATAAAATGGCCATCATGGCTTTTTCTCTTGAACAAATGTTTAATTTTCCCAAGGAAGCATAATTACCAGACTAATCAAGACAACAGCTAGGACTCTCACCCTAGGGGTTCAACTTACCTAAGAATAATGAATCGCTGTTGGATAAGAAATTCATAAATTCCTTAACGATGCATGAACACAAACACGACATGATATGGACACAAGACACATCTATCATTGAAAATATAGAACATGAATATTCATTAGAAAATGCATTATATTTTTTATATCTTAATAATTAAAAATAATGCATAGAAATTAAACAAATAGAACAAATAAGAAAATTATGATCCCAAAGAAATTACAAAGAAATAATAAGGAAATTATAACTCATTAATGATATTATAATTTAGATTTTAGTAAGTAAAATATAAAAGATAAAAATGATAGTTCGAAAATAAAATTTTAATTCAATTATTTCGGACACATGTCCATTTTATTTTGAATCATATTTCAATCAGACACATTTTCGTCAAGTTCAACACATGTAAGATGGATGTTGGATTCGTGATCATGTTCCTGTCTGATACATGTCAGACATGCGTGCCTCCTTGATGAAAAGTGTCGATGTATCATAGGAATCTATCATAATGGTTTGGCTTTATGCCAACCAACATACACATCAGCACAACTAATTCATTTTGCCATTCGCCTAAGGGAAAAAGGTATTTTATGGTTTTATTCTCCTTATTTAATAAAAAATTAATAATAATTTAAATTTAAATTTAAAAATTTAAGTCATATTTTATAAAATGTGACTTAAATTTTTGAAATTTAAATTTAAATTATTATTATTATTATTTTATTAAAGAAATGTTTAATATTTTTTCTAAGAAAAATTATAATTACTTGAAAATTATATTTAATAAATGTTTAATAAAAAATAACCCAAATATCCTTACATTTAACACAATTAACTCCAACATTGGATGTTAGGACCAAAAAGGCCTCATTTTAAAGAATTGAGGGATCAAATTGGTCCCTTAAAAGAGTTGGAGATTATTTTAGTCCCTCAAAAAGAGTTGAGGGGACATTTTAGTCCTTTTTTCTTTTTATTATGTATATCATAAGATGCATTAGAAATCTTAGACCTTTAGTCATCCACCACAACTTTTGTATGTGAAGCTTATTGTACCAACAAGTTTAGAAGAACCAAGCAATCAGCTAATAATATAACCATTAAACATTTAGAATTATGTTAGAATATTTCATTATCAAGAAGAAGACTAATTGATTTTGGTTCACTGTTCCTGCCATTCTTTCTATACTAAATCCAAGCCATCAATTAAACTTTCAAGTCTTGGCTAATGTTGCCTATTTTGTCGAAATCCAGAGTGCGTGAGAAGCTAAAAGATCGAGACTACCCAAAAAAAAGTATACTTGCAAGTATTTGATTCGTTGGATCTATTTTTAGCTTGATCAAAATCCCCAAGCAAAATGTCAATAAATTAAACATCAGATAGCATATTAAATAAAAAAATGGCCAGAGAAGCAACAACAAAAGCATACCTTTTGTTTCCAGGTCAAATCATTGATGCGGTAAAATGGTTCTAATAATGTTACTCGATCCCCTTCTTTAATCTACACCAGGAAAAGCATAAGATTATAGTTCCTCCACCATAGAGTTCACTCTAAGATAATTTTGAATTCATATGATTCTAATAAAATACACTATGCATGAGTATTTAGCTATCAAATTATTATATATTTGAATATTTAAAAAGGCAATGTTGATTTATGCATTGTAGAATATCATTACTAGAAGAAAATGATAGCTTAAAAACTGTGTACTGGCAAATAAGAATAATATGAGAAAGCTCAAGAACATCTTACTGCATCTTGGTGCACTCCGTAAACTGAAAGTATGAAACAACATTGATTCGAATCACACACTACATAGTACCTAAAAAATTAGGAGGAAAATTTTAGTAATCAATATCATTATAGAATGAATGACACTTCAGTCAAAAAATATGCCTACTATTATTTCAGTGCCACAACAAAGATTATGTGACAGCTGCGTGATATCTTAGATATTGCTGTCTATTTCATATTTCTTCAAATCTCTTCTTGCATATATATATGATTCTGCTGAAAAACAAGTTATTTCGCAGAATGTAATTGACTCACTCAGAAATAAATAAATCAATATATAATTAGATATTTTAGAATACAAAGGTAATTGAGATACTTCTCAGTGAATCAGCTTATATTTCATCAAAGTAACTACCGTCTCTTAAGCACCTTATAAATGCCATACGAATAAGGTATTTCAAGTGACAAAACAGCCCCAAGGAAATTTGCATAAATTAGATGTATTGTTAGATTATAGAGGCCAGTGTCATCCAAACAAAGCTGTGTTAAAATAATTCAAGTATAAATTTAAGAAAGCGTACCATTGCTCATTTAGAATTTGTTTAAATAGTATTAAGTGAGCAGCCAGTAATAGATATCTTACGATGGAGCAATATCATCATGCTTCACAAAGAGAAGTACTTTTCCAACAATCATAACTGCTTTGTTCAGCCCCTGTGTTAGGAAGTTAAGGTTGACCTTTTTGTGCGTTGAAATTACTTCAAAAACATGCAAAAAGAATACATTTTAAATTAGTATTTCATAGTTACTTGAATTCAATGATAGCTAGAATCAAGAATTCGTAAGTACTTACTAGAAACTTCACCTAAAGATGCCAGCAAAGGAGCTAATCGTTTAGACCCGGCTTGACCCTGCAAAAAAACTAAGTTCATGACTTTATGTAAAAACTGGATAAATCTACGAAAGTGAAACTTTAATCAAATGCATATTATAATGCTAGACATCAGCAACAATACTTAGATTTAAATAACTTTTCTGAAATTTTTTACAAACTCAAATCATACAGCAGAACACGAGTAGTACTGTCTTAACTACTATAACATACCTTTCACTTTTTGCAAAGAAATATAAATAAATGAAAAGGCAGTATAAGACCAGCCTTGCAGCCGAATTAATATTTAATGAGCACATTCAAAAACCAAAGGAAAGAAAGAAACGAATAGGCAGTATATGACCAGACTACCAATTGGCTTACGTGGATGGACTTCTTCTTTCGTCCGTCTTACCTAGAGCACGTGCCTATAAATAAGGGTGTTCTAAGGCAGTTGAAATTCTAGTTTTGCAAAAGCTAAGTTTTCTTCAACCTTTCAGGGCTTCAGGCCTTATTCATGTCTGAGACTGGAAGTACTCTGGAGAGACTCAGTTTGTTCAAGCAAAATACTAGTAGTCTGGCTTATTCTTTTCATTATTTTCCTATTCAACCCTTTAAAAAGTGATTGATTAACAGTGTAATTAATGTATTTTTCAGATTTGTTATATATATTGCTTCATTGATTGCAATTTTCATGATTATTTCATAATGCTTGATTTTATTAGAGATGGTAACTTCAAACTAAAATTTAATTCCGTTTCTTTCTGTTAATCATCTTAGTAGTAACTAATTGTTATTGTCATATAGTTCGCATCCCTGAAAGATTTGCATGATTATCCTCGCAATTATTACATTAAATTATTTGCACCTTATATAGAAAAACTATAAAAGAAAGTACCGCATTAAATTATTTGCACCTTTTCATTTAATCAAGCAGTAATTTTGATGTGAAACTACTAGGAGTTACGTTCAAAATTAAAAAGAGAGTTGTTAAAGTTTGCTATTATAATTTTATGGGATCATGCAAGATAGAGTTAAGATTTAGAAACGTTAACTTTGCTTAGGCAAAAATAGTTGCAAAACAAGATTAACCAAAACGAATCTTTCAAAGTTCTAGGCAAATTTCATATGCAAAGTACAATAACAAAACCCAACGTTTAACAACGAGAATTTCACCTTGGGGCCATGTCACTCAAAGATTGGTGGACTTTTGGCGGAGATAGAAGACCCAAGCGATGACGGAAGTTACCACTAGAGAAAGGGCGCCAAGGAACTTCGTCGGAGGAAAAGTAGCCGGCGGGGATGGAAGACGTAGGTGACCGTCAAGGCTCCACGTGTGCTTTGAAAATTGTCGGTCGTAGATGCTTGCAAGGATCGGAACGACTCTCTCCAAGTACTCTTCCACGGTTGTCTCGTCTTCAAATCCTACGTCGAAACAAGGTGAACGTAGAATGTTGATGCTCCCGTCGGCGTTGAACACAAGACCCCACTCAAGCTCCGGATCCGCCATTCAACATTGAAGTGGATGTTGAAGAGGATCGTCGTCTTCTCTTGATCCCAAAGGTTGTGAACATCCAATGATACCCCAAGGAGGATGGGGGAAGAGGCTCGGCCAAGGTGGGAGAAGGGGTGGGGCGGCGGGTTATGGGGAGGGGAGTTGGTTTAGATGAGGGGGGAGGGGAGAGATCTAACCAAATCTGAAATTATTTCAGATTTTGATTAATTTGGGAGGGAGGTTATTTAGAATTTGAATTTCAAACCTCATATGATCAATGCCATAACCAATCAAGGCCGGCGGCCAATAGGGGAAGAATGAGGGATTTATTCCAATCCTGAAATTAAATTCAGAATTAAGTAAATTTGGAGGGAAAATTTATTTGAAATCCGTTTGAATTTCAAATTAGAAGTAGAATTAAATGGGGCAATCAATGGGGGAGCCCATGCTAGGGCCGGCGGCAAGATGAGGAGGAGAGGGAATTTAGTAGAGAGCTAGGTTTCCAATTGGAGGTGATGATGTGGCGATGGAATGAAGATTTCAATTTGATTTAAATTGAAATTAGATTTGTCATGAAAAACTTTCCAAATTAGGAAAGATTTTGAAATTTGAGAAATTCAAATTTCAAATTTGAAACTTAGGATGGGTGGGTGGGATGATGGGTGGAGAGAGGGGGTCGCCGGCAAGGAGGTCGGACGGGAAAGTGAGGTGGGGGGCGGCGGGCTCCAAGGAGGGGAGGTGGCCAAGTACGGGTTCGGCCGGTTGGATCTCAATGGGACGGGGAAGGAGATGAATGAAGCACAACAGGAAGATGATAACGTAACCACGAGCCGCGGACTCTTCCAACGACTGGTGGGCCTTGCGATTTGCTCACCTTGAGCTTCTCCTCCTTCTCAAGCACTCATGCAAGACAAAGTAGAAATAAAACACAAATTTCATTCAAATGTTCATTAAAATTAAAATGATACAAGAGACCACTATATATAGGTCTTGACTCATAAAAGTGACAAAGACTAAATTGTCCTCTGGGCTACAAAGAAACATAACTCCCCACAGGGGTAAAATGGGAAAACAGTAAATCAAACAATACAATAATAAAAGTACATCATGTCATCTAAATCAAAAGTAGAGACGCTGAATCGTGGCCGTCGATCTGCGGTTTCGCCGGCGATAAACATGTCGGTAGCGTCTGTCGATGTCCTCATCAAATTTTCATATTAAATTTGCATTATACCCTAAGATGCGGTGAATTACATTTTCTTAGCTTGGATCAGGAATACCTACACACACAGAGCAAAAACGAACAAAGATTAACATACAAAGGAGAAAGTGTGCTTGATGTTCAAAATTTTGGGAGCCACGGTATAGCAAAAGCGAACAGAAACACAAATTATTGCAACCCCAAACAAATTCATAAATCTAAATTTATGGTATAACCCTACCAAGAGCATCAAAAGGTTTAACCATCAGCGTTTTTATTCAAAATGTCCACTAATAAATGGACTTCATACATAGTGTGAAATAATCACAGTCCATCAGAATTTTGCTGTAATAATCTTCCTTCAAATGTGGCTAAGAGAATAATGTGTGGGTAATGAGTCCACATATGAATTGTTCTAAAACAACAACATCAAGCCTTTATCCCACTATGTGGCTACATGAATTTTTTTTTTCTCAATTGTGTTTTATTAAGAGTCAAATTTTTATTTAAATATAATAAAAAAGTCATTTCTAATATCTTTTAACCAAGTTTTTTTAGGTCTATCTCTATCTTTCTTAACACAGGCAAAATCTAATACATCTACTCTCCTAATTAGGTCATCGGAAGGCTGACGTTGTATGTGACCAAACCATCTAAAGACGACTCTCTCTAATCTTATTTGCCACTGGAACTACTCTAACCTTTTCACGTATATACTTGTTTCGAATTCTGTTTATAAGAGTGAAGCCACTCATCCACACAAACATCCTCATCTCCGCAACACTTAACTTACTTTTATACTTGTTTTTTAATAACCAACATTCTGCGCAATAAAACATTACAGATCTCACTAGTATCTTATATAATGTTTCCTTAAGTTTGTGGAGTACTTTTCTATCACACTACAAGCCCAATGCATTCCTCCACTTCAACCATCTAACATGAATTATACTAATAATATCCCCATCTATTTCACCCTCACTTTGAACAATAGACCCGAGATATCTAAAAAGGGTGCTCTTATTAATGACTTGATCACCCAAAGTCACAGCTCCCCCACTAAATCTATTACTGCTAAAATTATAATCCATGTATTCATTTTAGATCTACTCAAATGTAAACCTTTAAACTCTAAAGTTGACATCCATAATTCAAGCTTATCTTCAACTCTCTCTAGCCTTATCAACAAGAAGAATATTATCAGAAAAAAGTATATATCAAGGTACATCCTCTTGCAAATGTCTAATAAGAACATCCATAAATAGAGCACAAAGATATGGGCTTAAAGTTGATCCTTGATAAGAAAAGTGGAGGGTTGTGTTAGGTAATCGATAGCTAGCATAATACTTGTCGAATAATCATGACATGAATTCACATATGAATTGTTCTGAATAAAGAAAATTACTTTGAATGGCCATTTCACATGGGATACCAATGAAAGGTGAAGAAGACTACCTTCAATGAGTTATCAAGTTTGTCAAGAAGGACAACGATTTTTTTGACTTCTTTATCAGCGTTTAGTCCGGGATCCTTGAAGGCAGCTGCTTCAAAACCATGAAGAGCTCTTTCATAGTTCTCAAGGTACTTATTAGCCTAGGTCAGAAAAAAAATTGAAGAGACAAAAGTCGTATCAATTTTTTTTAAATGTTTGATTCAAGAATGATGGGTCAACAGGTGACCGTGAGACTTACCGTAGCACAGTTGAAGTAGAGGTCTGGACTAAGTTTCATTAGTTCGTCCTTTTCCTGAAAAAATAATTTCCAACATAAGATCCAATGCACTTGCAAAATCAGCTAAATAAAACAGTTACACTTACATGTAAAGGGATATAGCAGGATTTCCAAAACAAACAAATTACTCATCAACATACCTTCATCATCAGACTTATACCAATTAATTAACTTAGAAATCTTAAAACAAATACAAATTGAAAGTTTATATTCGATTCTCGTTTAGAGAGCCAACGATGCTGTTCCTTGGAAAGAGAGAGAATGTCAAAAGGCTATGTTGATTTAAGAGATTCGATGAGTTTTGTTCTTACTGCATTTTTGTATGCTTTCAGAGATTGCTGTAATTTGGCATGATCCCATGCTCCAGTCACGAAGAAACTTGTAAGGTATGCATTTCCAAGATTGTCTGCGAAAATCATATATTAAGCTACAATAAAAACCTAGAGCTTGGTGTATCAGAATAAAGATCAAAAAGTGGACCATCATAAAAACAGTAAAGAATAGGGATTGTGACATTAGCAAGGATTGAAAAGAAAATAATCAACTGATCTCAATGACAAATAATGCCTCATTTTAATAGTTCACATGTTTGCTCTATAACACACTAAAAAATGAAGGAAAAAAAAATTGCTAGAAACCACAAGTTACTTGTTCAGATAGAGATGACCGAATAGCACAACATTACCAAAAATGAACCAAAATATTTTAAGGTGTCACATCCATTTGGACTCCAGTCAAAAGCATTTCCCATGAGCACTGATCATGACTCTTAGTTCAGGATCGAGAAAGTAGAAAATGCATCAAACTAGATTGTCAAAAATATAAAACACTTCATGATCATTCAAAAGATCCAAAACAATAATTCATACGAAAACATTCACAATTAATTTCATCAAAATGAATTATAGAGCTGCTAATTCACATCATAAATAATTAACACACACCAAATATTTTTAATATACATAACAAATATTATGTTTCTTTGATACACCTAATATTTTACATCAAAAGACTCTAAGATGAAAGAAAATCTAATCACCTAACTACGACCCAATATTTTCTTTTCCCTTATCTGAAAATAATAGTCATAGTAAAATTTAATGGGCAATAAAATTCAGTGGGAAAAATAACTCTAATACTAAGTTCAAAGTATAAAGGAAATAAAAAATATTCTCTGCTGATTATTTGAATTGGCTTGAGTATTAGTAATCATAAAAAGAATTAGCTCAATGCAATAAGCAGCTAATCAAGATACGATATAATAATCGGACATATGAAGGACACAGTCATAAGCAAAAAAGAATGAATGCACGTAAGGAATGAAATATCTCTGTCAAGTGTCCAATTTTGTATCCTATATTTTATCAATTTCTACATGAGAAACCTTTTTAGATCAATTTTGTATAGTTAGAGATTAAATTGAAGAAATTAGATATTTAGAGACAAAATTGACCACCTATGAATAGTAGGGGACATTAACATAGTATTTTAATTTATAATGATAGTATATTGACATGCACATGCGTGTGCGCACATATATATGTATCGAGATTATGCTAATAAAATAATCTTTAAAAAATATATTTTAAATCATTTTCACAAGATATAGAAATTAGGAAAAAAATTTAGGTAAGTTTTGATCTTTCCTTTTAACATTTTCGAGTATTGCAATTCGTCTCTCCATACTAGAATTTCGTCATCCAAATTACTTTCTTTAATAATTAGTTAAACATATGAAAGAACTTAGGTCTTATATCAAGCTCTCTTTTCTAAGTTGCCTCTTAATCTATTATATGCCTCAATTTCACTTTCATATAGAAAATTTGACAGTTTCTTAATTTTTTAACATAAAAGCCTAATATTGGTTTACTTTTTTTTTTTTGCACAACAATTTAATCTAGTGTTACTCTAATCTGCATATGTGGCTCATTCCCTCGACATCTACATAAGAAAAATATTATTTATAAAAGACATCTTCTGGCAATGCTAATCTGCAAGCAACTTAACTAACCCTTCTAATTATTTCTCACAAATTTACATATATGGTACTCAACTTCCATTAACCAAATTGAGTTATACCTTTCATAGCTATGAATTTCAAAAATACAAAATCACCAACACAATCCTCCCAGCTATCACAAAAATCTAAAACACATAATCTTAGGCTAGTGGAGTCAAGTCGAGCTCAAATAAGCCCAAGCTTAAGTTTGATATTAAACTTAATTAATTAATCAAGTTCAAGCAAGAGCATAAAACCAAATTAACGAGTTTGAGATAGCTTACGAGCGGCTTATTTACTACGAGTGTTAAAATCATTTAGGGGTTGGTTGGAAGTAAAGTATTTCAAATACATGGATTTTGAAAATATTAGTGTTTGGTTGGATGAAAAAGTAATGCAAAGTAAAGTAAATATAGTATAAACCATTTCAATTTATTATTGAGATAAACAAAACTCGCCCAATTTTGAGCGAGAACCATTTAAACCGCAAGAAAGCTCACTTGACCGCAGCCGTCACCACCGCCCGTCGGCCACCACCGCAGGTCGGCACCTCCTGCCACCTGCCACCACCCGCTTGCCACCATTGGCCACAAATGTTGCCACTTGTCGTCAGCCACTACCATGGTCGACCGTTACCAGCCAACATTGCCATCAACCACCACCGTAGCCCATCGCAACCACCCAAAATCAGCCACCATTGTCATTGACTTCTACCTGCCCCTGCTCGCCTATCACCACCATCATTAATCACCATCTGCCACCACCTCCGCTGGCCTTCGCCATCCACCACCATGGTTGGTGGCCAACTGCCGCCAGCCGTTGCATGTCGCCGCCCATTGCATGTCACCACCGTCGGCCACTAAACACCACAGCCGTCAGGCACCACCTGTCGTCACTATCTTTGGACTTTACACTACATTCATTTTACTCAAACCAAACAAAAAAAAAACATACATCTGCATTTACTTTATACTAATCCAAACAACTTCCAAGTATTCATTTAACAATGCCTTTTTTTTATATTGCATTAGCCAATCAAACAACCTCTTAGAGTCAAGCAACTATTGTAATAAAATGATCAAAAGAAGAAAAAATCAAAGCAAAAATAATAAAAAAACAATTTGATATAAGAACGTGAGATATAATCTTTAAATACTTTTAATAATTTTATACTTAAAATTCTTGGATTCTAATATATTTTAAGAATATTTTATATTCATATTTTTAAATGAGCCAACTCATGAGCTAACTAGTTTGGTTAGGATTGGAAAAAACTTGCTTGTTAGCCATCGAGCTCCGCTCATGAGCTATTTATTGAATTGAGCATAATCTGATTCACGAGTCTATTCGACTCAATTACACCCGTAGGATCTTCTAACACCATAATACTTCTTTCAAATTTGCCATCAATCCATGAATGAAATATTATATTGAGATGTAATTTATAGCTCAAACTTTCATGTATAATCTTCCACAATCTAAATAAGAATTTGCCATCTTTATCTAATATAATTGTCTTTGAAATCATATGTAATTTAAAAATCTCTTTCACATATAACCTTACCAATTTTGCAAAAAAATATTTCTTCTTAATAGACAAAAATTGAGTGTACATAGTCAATCTTTCAATTACAAGCCAAATACAATCATGACCCTCACTAGATCTAGAAAATCTCAAAACAAATCATTTCAACATCTTATTACTTCCGCTCTAAAATACAAATTGACTATAACAACCCATAGAATGCAAATGATTGTGATTGGGCAAGGGGCAGACGACACAACCAAGCATGAGTCACAATAAGGAATTTGATATTTTTAGCTAAGGCTTGAAATCAAAACAAAAAGATGAGATTTATGCTTCCTCCTCTAAGGTTTGACTTAATGCAAACATAAACCTAATATAAACTTAATTTTCTCTTCAAAGAAAACAAATAGATTTGTAACCCAATATCTAGTTTATCCTAAAATTTTTTGTTAGGCTTTCGAAAGGACAGAAGAGCAAAGCTAGTGAAAAAAGTTTGGCTAAGCAGTATTCAAGGTATTGAATTTTCATTTAATAAAATTTGACATTTATCAAAAATAGTAGACATATTTTCATTTAGAGCACTATGTATCTAGGTAATAAGGTTAATATTGAAATATTAATAGTATAATTTAATAAATAAAGCCATTAGGTATTATTAGTGTTCTCAAAGCATAAGCGCAATGTGATGCACAAGGGTTCCTTTTTTACTTTTATAAGCAAAGCGTAAATTAAAGTGGTATTTCTATTAACTAAATAGCTCATAACTTATAGATCATGTATATTTTATGAGCAATGCATAAATTAAAGTGGTATTTCTATTAACTAAAGCACTCATAACTTATCGATCATGTATATGAACCACATCATGCACTAATTTTCAATAAATATAATAATATTCCGTAACAACTGTCAAAAGGTAAAAAGGATGATAAATGACTTAAAATTTCATATAAAATTGAAAAAAATGTGATATGCAAAACTAATTTGAAAACAAACTTTGAAAGCGAACCTCCAAATTAAATTTCCAAGAATTTCTATCATGAGTAGGATTTAACAAGCAGTTAGAAGTTTAAAACTATTGCAATAGCTTCATGTAAAAATTCAAAACCACGAGATAACATAAAAATATATTTAACACATAACAAAAGCAAAATTTAAATGCATATAATCTCAAATTTCATAAAATAAGCTAAAGAAAATTCATCAGTCATCATCATCTATTTCATTCACATAATCTATTTCTCTTTCAAGTAGAATATCTTCATCTTCAAAAAATTCTTCCTCTTGTGAGTCAAATATTACTATCTTTCCTAAACAACAAAACTTGATGGAGGTCGAGATATAACCCTCGTTGTGAATGAACCTCCTCTTATTTTTGACCCACTAAATCTTACAAACCATATTCGATCAACTTCTCCTAATGCCTCTTCAATTGATCTCAAGTTAGATCTTCATCACCAAAACTGTATTCACTAGCATTCTCCATTTACCCAATTAAACCACTCACAACTTCCTTCAATAGAAGGCTAACTTATAAGATCAATAACATCTCTCAAACTGAATCTTCTTTTTAAAGCTTAGTTATACTTGATGAAAATAAATCATTAAAATGCTTTTGATCTAATTGATTTCTCTTTTTTGAGTGAATTTATAGAAAAAAATTGAATGAAGATCATAAAACAAGTGAATATTTTAGTTTATTCAAAATAAATAAATTATTTACCTACTCAAGGCACTAAAATTCCTCTCGCACCTAGCATCACAGCAAGTCAATCATAAAAACTTCATAACCAATTTTTTGGTATATTTGAGGCTGATGCACCATACATATCTCACCACTCCGACGTATTAAAATTTTAATATTACATTCAACAAATTTAATCTATAACAAATTTTTAAAATTATACAGAAGCTATTATTAATTATATATGAAGATTTCTTATCTCTATCATGGATGGCAAACTCAGTTGTAAATAAGCCATCAACATGATTATGCATAGAGTTATAATCTATGGTCATCATTCCATCTTCCGATAATTGCATTTAAGTCTTCCATCAATTATCCATCTGATTATATTGTACATTTATTCTTGTAAAAAAAGCCCTAGATTATGATAATAACCAGCCTGATGCAATGATTTCGGAGCTTTAACCATCTCCTCTTGTCAATGATATGAAAGACTTATTCATACTTATTTTCATCTCTTCCAAATGTACGATAAATTACATCCTCACTCAATACATTGCATCGTAAATATAACTTACCGTTGGCCTCTTATCATAATCTATAAATCTCAATATCTTCACTAATGGGCTTATAACCTTTAGAACGTAGTCAAACCATTCCAAAATGTAGTACTGAGAATGATATTCTTATCTGTATTTCCTTTGTATTCAATACTAAATCTAAACTTACTCCACTATTCAGAAACATACATGCGTCACATTTTCTTTTTAGAACGTAGTCAAACCATTCCAAAATATAGTACTGAGAATGATATTCTTATCTGTATTTCCTTTGTATTCAATACTAAATCTAAACTTATTCCATTATTCAGAAACATACATGCGTCACATTTTCTTTTTGCTGATAAATACTAGCAATAACGATAAAAAATGTAGCAAAACAAGTGATGCAAGGTCTCATCAATTATGCACCACCTGTATATTTTCCTATCATGTAAGAATAATCTTTATAATATCCTCCAGCATTAAATCGATGCAATATGCTTCACATGGTGTCCAGTACATGTGCATCCTCTTTTCCATAAACATTTTGTTAACATTAACTAAGAATAATATATATGATGGTGAATTAATCAAAAAATTTATTATAGATGCCCTATACAATCAGTCATAC
>NW_021319436.1:2672487-2678923 GCF_001605985.2 Dendrobium catenatum
GAACTCATAACTCATAATGAGATGATGGTTTAAGACCCAATCCATATTGTGAAATAACCTCTACCATATAATCAAAACTCTCCCACTTCACCGCAATATAAGTGATACATGCTTGATAGAACCACCAAGATATGGATTGCATAGTCATCTCATATTCTATTGCTAAGCTTTCTCTGATTATCAATTGCCTAATATTTTTTCTTCATACAACACCTTTTTCATGTTCTTGATACAAGAAATTATTCAAATGGCTTACCATTTTATGTGCATCAAAACTTCCCAATTTAGATGTTGACTCAAAGGTTCTCTTACCACAAAGCATGGACACTTGAACATTGGCATATTATTTTTTAGTAATATCTATCACCCACTCATAATGTTCTATACATAAACTTTATTTCAATTTTTTTATTCCAACTTGATAAGCAAGCAGGTCTTCTTCTATAATGCACCGACCCTTCTTGATGTGAAACATAAATGCCATGTACTTGAGAGGAGAAGGGGACGCCGGTGGTAGAGAGAGGGAGAGGGATGGGGTTTATTTTAGAAAACTGAAATTAATTTCAGTTTAAGGGATTTGAGAGGGAAATTGTTTGAAATTTGATTTCCAATTAAAATGCAATTAAAGCATTAATGAAAAATTAATTGGGTAGAGCCAAAGGGGGAGCCGGCGGTGTAGAGAGAGAGGGGAGAGGGGTTTAAAACTGAAAGTGATTTCAGTTTTAGTGCAATTGGGAGGGAAAAATATTTGAAATCAATTTGGATTTCAAATAAGGTGAAGGAGTTAACTGCATAATTAATGGGGAGCCCAATATAGGGGCCGGCGGTATGGAGGAAGAGAGAGGGGGTTAGGGAAAGCAGGAAAGGAGGTTAACAAATATGAACGATGATTAGGAAAACTTTTAAATAAATCCAAATCGATTTAATTTAAATTTGAATTTATTCAAAAAAATTTCCATAAATGGAATTTCCAAATCTGGAAAGAATTTGAATTTTGAAATTCAAATTCCAATGAGAACTAGGGAAGGGAGGTGTGGGGAAGTGGTGGAGAGGGAAGAGGCGACCGGCGGCAAGGTGGCCGGCCGGCGGAGCTAGGGTGGCCGGCCGGTAGGGGCTCCAAGGGTGGCGACGCTAGTGACGGGTTTGGCTTCTTCCAACTATTGAATTTTGCTTGCGGTAGATTATGGTGGAGAAGAAGAATGTTGCACGTAATTACCTAGAGAACTCACTAAGAGATCTCCAACAAAGAACTCACTAAGAGATCTACAAGACGGAACTCACAAAGAGAATGCAAAAACAAACTTTTCTTTAATAATTCATTAGCCTCATACATTGTTTAAAATTGCGCAATATCTGGCTCTCCTTGAGGCCCGCCTTAGCGCAATTCCAATGAAAAACGCCTCAAGCTTTTTTTAGGAGGCTTATGCCTCAGCTTGGTTGAGACCCGCCATAAGGCGCGCCTCACCTTACTAGAGTGAGGCGTACGCCTCAACCGATTAATATATATATATATATATATATATTTACTAAAACTTACAAAAACCCTAAGCTAAAGCCCCTAAGAAATCACGTCTTCATGCACCCTTAAGCCGTAACAACTTCCTCTCAATAGCCTCAACCTCTTGCCCACCTCCTTTGCCGTAGTCACCATGATCGTAGCCACCGCCGAGAATCACTTGAAAGCTGCACACTACCACCACCACCTATAAAAATTTTGGAGTATTATTCACATCTTTACGTTGAAGACATATTTATAAAAGAAAAAGATGATTGAAATAAATGATATGAATTTTTTTTAAAATATATTTTCTTTTATTTATTTAAAATATAAAAACTAAATTTGTTTATTTCATATTCATAACACCAAACCAATCGCCCGCACTCAATAACTCATTCATCGAATGTTCTCGTTTTCATTCCTCTTTGGCTTAAATATTTTATGATTTTAATTTCACAACAATACCCAATGTCATCTCAACATTGACGTCTAACATCATTACAAAATCGACATTTCAAAACCAACTCAATATCAAAGTCTGACATTGTCTTGACATTGATGCTCGACTCTAGCAATTTCTACACCCACAACTTAACAACTCATCTTTGTCTGACGTCTTATTAACATCGATGCTCAATGCCCTCTCAAAATCTACGACAGAAACCCTCTTGACATTGATGCCCAATACTTACCGCATAACATCAATTCCTAATTCTCAACAGTATTGTCGTCTCCTTTATGGATGCTTGATACACAGCAACGACAACCGACTCTCGACATCCTAATATTAATCATTTTAAATAAAAATTATAGTTAAATGACTTATTATTTCTAAATTAATTTTAATATTATACCTATTCAATTTTTATACTATTTTTAAAATATTAAAATTATTATACTGTGCCTAACCCGTGTCCATGTCCTATATATATTTAATAATTGATGTGTCTTGTGTCTGTGTTGTGTCGTATTTGTGTCGTCGTGTCCGTGTCAGCGTATCATAGCGTGAGGGTAGCTTGCGTGTGGAAGACGGACGATAAAGGTTTGTTCGGTTGGAGGTCGGGCAGGCTTTGCGTACTGGGGCTAGGCAGCGGAAGCCCGAGTGAGCTAGAACCGCAGATTGGGGCTTGACGGCGGAAACTGATCGGGATTTGGAAGCCACATGTGCAATCGGGAGGTGCAATTAGTGACTGAGATTGCGAGAGGAGGCCGGATGTGCAATTTGAAGCCGGAACTTGTGCGGAGGTTCAGACTCAGACGAGTTAATCTATCGGAGATGTGGTTCAGTCATGGGCTGAAGGAGATGAACTCGTCTTCGTGTATCTGGGGTCGAGTGCCAGAGAGAGCCCGGGAGTTCCAATTGTCAGTTAGCGTGAGTGTTTCGTCTGTTTGTGCCTTTTTTTACACGAATGATCGACGGTTGCTTTGAGAATGTGAGAGACAACGTGCGATTTGGCTTTGACGACGTGGTTCATCATTTGTTTTGTTTGTTTGTTTGTTTTATATTAAATATATCTGAACTATATATATAAATGATTCTATCAAAATATTGAATCATGTAAAAACATTTTTGATCATTTTATGAGATACCAAATTTGAGAAATAATTTTTACGTGAATTTTGATCTTACCTTTTAAAGTTTTCGAGAATTACAAAAGAATTCTAGTTTTGGAAAATATAGATATTCAATTCAACCAAGCAGATATAGAACAACTAAGATCAACATGAGAAAAAATATGTATCATAATAAAGCAAAACATTAGTATCTTATCTAGTGAGAAACTGGCATCTTGCAAGGTTAAGTAATTGAAGTACAGATGGTATGAGGAAAATAAATAAAACAAAACAACAGAAGGAAAGTTGGTGACTGAAAAACAAGAGATAAACTGAAAGCAATATAAATTTTAATCAAAGAGATTTATTATAGCACAAGAAAATCAAACAGATTAAAAAAAAAGGTATATTAACCATACTCTGCATGGGTGTAATGAAGGAGCTTATGATGTGAACTTTTAGTAAAGAGAATGATCACCACTGGTAGCAAGCTAATAATTTTGTTTGTTTTATGGTGAAATAAACAGGAATTGATCCTCTCTTTTTTCTTTTTTTTTTGGTAAGAAACCTACCAAAAATTAGTTTTGCTGGAGAAGGCAACAGCAGGTGGAAAGTTTTCAATGAAAATAGGCTTGGATCAAGTAGAACAAAACAAAACAAAGATAATGCCAATTTAAGAAAGTTAACAATAATTATCCAGCTTAATAGCTGAGCATCTAAACATAAATATTCTACATGTGAAACAACTAAGAATCAAATAAAAATCAATATAGCAGCTTTGACTCAAAAGAGTTGATTTCCAAACAAAGGATCAGCCTCTTCTTCTATATGATAAAATGCATAACATTCATATGCATTTAAACAAAATGTTTGCTTTTTATTTGGAATTTCAGTTTAAGAACTTTTCAATATTGACTTCAAATATGAACTTTGAATAATTACTGGCTTGAATTTAAATTAGAAAAAAAAAATTTTGATTGTATTAATATCTTTAACAAATGAATGATTAAATTCATGAATTATATGTTATGGTTTAGATTAAAAGCAAATCTTGAACGGATAAGATTTGTTATCGGTGGAACTCCAACTGGTTTTTAATAGTAGCATACATGTGCATGGAGATTAATTTTCCACCAATATTGAATGTAGAACTAATAAAATAAAGGAAAAAAGTACAGCCAATGCAAATTAAAATAGCAGAAAGCGCTCCATAATTTTATGTTCTTCACATATAATTGTTTCGCATTTTGTTTATAAAAGTAAAGCCACTCATCCACTTGCCCATCCTCATTTCTGCAACACTTAATTTTATGCTTCGCTTTTAATGGCCAACATTATGTGTCATAAAGCACTACAGATCTCACCAACATCTTATAGAACTTTTCTTTAAATTTGAGAGGTACTAATCTGTCACACAATAGGCCTGATGCTTTCCTCCATTTCTACCATTCAACTTAAATTCTACTAATAATATCCTCATTTATTTCAACATCACTTTGAACAATAGACCCGAAATATCTAGAACATATACTCTTTTAAATGACTTGATCGCCCAAAGTCACAACCACCACTAGATCTATTACTAATAAAATTACACTCCATATATTCAGTTTTAGATCTACTCAAATGAAAACCTTTAAACTCTAGAGTTCTCCTCCATAATTCAAGTTTTCCTTCAACTCCCTCTCTAATCTTATCAACAAGAAGAATGTCATCAGCAAAAAGCATACACCAAGGCACATCCTATTGCAAATGTCTAGTAAGAACATCCATGACTAAAACAAAAAGATATGGGTTTAAAGTTGATCCTTGATGTAATCCAACTAAAATAGTAAAAATACATGGTCAAATCACCTTGTGTTCAAAGACAATTAATAGCTCCAACATACAAATCCTTAATGACTTGAATATAAACATTATTAACTTCTTTCTTTTCTATAACCCTCCAAAGCACATTTCTTCGAACTTTGTTTATATAAATATGGTTGTATTTAATAAATTATGAGGTTTTTGCAAAATAATTTGACTTACAGTAATGATGCTGCTCTGTTATCGATATAAAGTGGAGTAGAAATGAAAGGCTTGTTTGTTATAGACTAAAGAAAAAAATAAAGTGCATCAGGACTGGATATCAGCTGTTTCAAAAGACTTGGAATAACTTTTGAATATTTTTTTGTCTAAATTAAGCATCACAGCCTTCGTCGACCTATACTGACCTTAGGTCAAGTCGGCTTCCTCTTATGGAATGTAGATGATGCCAAGGTTCTAGATCCCATGTAAACTGAAACAAGAAAAAAAATAATGGTATCGAACCAGATCAACACATATCAATCCTGATCACCTGATCAACATGAACCAGCCTAGTTGGGTCATCTTATGATCCATGGTCATCACCTCTTTAACAACCTTGCATTCATCAATTACCACTTGCACTTACGCCCAAAGAGCAGCCTACTCTGGCAAGACCATGAGTATTAAATTGGCGCCGGCAGAAGGGAAAATTAAAGGGCATTGCCTTAGAAGAGTCCAAGGGTTTGGTATTCATTTTTTAAACTTTTAGTTCACTTAGAACTGTTCCTGGGGGATATTGAAAGTCCAATGAATTTTTGTCAAGGTTACCAAAGGAAATAGTCACCAGATATTGTTTAGCGTAACTGAAATAAAAAAACAATTAATCCCCTCCTATAAGAAATTTTACGTAGAAATTCCTATAAGGAATTCCACATCACCATGCATTACAGTTGCCACTTGGTGAAATGAGTGTCTTTATTAATTCTTACATATATCCCCAGCCCCAAGCTCTTTATCAAACACCAACTGAACTGGATAATGATTTTAAATTCCATGTACGAATTTCTGCAAGGAATTCCTAATAGAATTTTGTTCTGACACCAAAACATTTTTATGGGCAAAACTGGAAAATCAAACGCGCAGAATCAAACTTCCGAGTTTAGTTCAATGCTATGAGAAGGGAACAATTTTGGTGGGAAAGCAGGCGCACGCACAAACAACAACAACAACAACAACAACATCAAGCCTTTATCCCACTACGTGGGGTCGGCTACATGAATCCTTTTTCTCCATTGTGTTCTATTAAAAGTCAAATTCTCGTTTAAACCTAATAAAGAAAGGTCATTCCTAATATTTTCTACCCATGTCTTTTTAGGTCTACCCCTACCTTTCTTAACATAAGTCAAATCTAATACCTCTACTCTCCTAACCGGGTCATCGAAAGGCCGTCGTTTTATGTGACCAAACCATCTAAGGCGACTCTCTCTAATTTTATCTTCTACTGGAGCTACTCCAACCTTTTCACGTATATGCTCATTTCGTATCCTATCTCTAAGGGTAAAGCCACTCATCCACCTAAGCATCCTCATCTCT
>NW_021319436.1:2679023-2746371 GCF_001605985.2 Dendrobium catenatum
CTAATTGAACTAGCCCAGTTTATTGATAAAAATCATCTGGATTATTTGCTATTCTTTGAATCAACCGAGGGGGTTTGCTTGTTCAATTCCATCATATCATTCCTTATTTCCGTTGATGTAACTGAAGTATGTGTTAAGAAATGTCAGGATATTTCTTCTTCTTTATTTGACAGACCAGTAAGAAGGGTCACTTCATCAGTAGTTAAAAGAATGAGTTGACCTTTTATAACAAAGCATTGTTTTGAAATGTCCCACCTTGAGATCCTCTCATAAATAAGAGGGACATTTTGCTAAAACCCAAGAAATTCCAAAAATTGTATCATCTTTAAATATTTCAATGTGTCATTGACTTCAGGAGTAATTTGCTGAGCCAAGTTATCACAGATTATTTGAAACGAAGAAACATAGCATCTATAGGTAATTGGACGAACATATATATGAAAATTATAAAAAATGAAAAATTAAAAATAAGTAAATGAGATACGCACAAAAAATGCACAACATACGCAGAATATAAGCAACGGTCACGCACAGTGTACGCATAACATACGCATATATTACGCACATCATACGCACAAGAATGCACAGTGCAGGAAACATAACAGCAAATTATACAAACGCAGAAAATACGCACATCATAAGCACTAAGAATGCATAGTATATGCATAACATACGCACAAGAACGCACATTGTAGTGAAAATGACAGCAAATTATACGCACACATAAAGTACGTACAATATAAGCAAGGAGCACGCAACGTATACGCATAGAATACGCACAAAAGACGCATTGCGTGCGCACAGCCTGCGCATATTTACTCAGTGTTTAAAATTTAGTTAGGTTTTATGTTTCAAATTTCAACATAAATTTATCATAAACCCTGAATACAGAGAAAATACGATGACATCACAGTATCAAACATTTAAAAAGTTTCGAGAAGCAATGCATACGCATAGAATAAGCATAAAATAAGAAGATCTTTAGAACCTTGAACACTAACACATAGCATAACCATAAAATACGCAGTACAGAACAAAAAACGTAGCATTAAGTTACCTTTTTCTTTGGGGTGACGACATCTTAGAAGAAACTGAGTGAATAGTGCTTAAAATTGCTCGGAGTGAATGCTTGAAAGTTCAAATTTTTGCTGGAACTTGAAAATCTAAACGTCGCCTCTGCATTCGACCTAAACCAGGGTTTAAATGTTGATGCCACGTCGACATCTCACTAGACGCGCCACGTCGGCAACTAAGGGGGCCGAACTGAAAAAAAAAAATTTAGGTTAATTTTATTTTTTTAGAGGCGGCGCCTTAAATATATGAGGCGAGGCGCGCTATAAGGCGCGCCTCAGTAAACTTGAGGCGTAAGCCTCATAAACTGTACTTATTGCGTGGGCTTTGAGGCTTAGATGGACCAAATTGCGCTGAGGTGCGCCTCTTATTGCGCAATTTTAAACGTTGATATACGTGAAAAGGTTGGAGTAGCTTCAGTGGAAGATAAGATTAGAGAGAGTTGCCTTAGATGGTTTAGCCCCATAAAATAGCAACCTTCCGATGACCTAGTTAGGAAATTAGATAAATTAGATTTGACTTATGTTAAGAAAGGTAGTGCTAAACCTAAAAAGACTTGGTTAGAAAATATTAGAAATGACTTTCTTTATTAGATTTAGATGAGAATTGGACACTTACACGACACAATGAAGAAAAGGGATTTATGTAACCGACCCCACGTAGTGGGATTAAGGCTTGTTGTTGTTGTATATATATTGTTATGCATCTTAATGAATACTAACGAGCGCATTATAACTACTTCCTAGAGGAGGAGATTATGAAGGAAATTTTAAAATTGTTATTTATTATATTCAACAAAATTTTATTCTTAAAAGTAGAAAAAATCACATTAAAAAAATGACAAACCACACAAATATGATGTCTATATGGACTCACAATCTATTTAAAGAAAACTAACCTAAATGATATAAAAATTTGCTGATCAACAAAAAAGAGGTAGTCAACTTGTTGACATTTATATGATGCTTTTCATAGAGCACGTTAAATGTGAAAATTATGTAGTTTTAGTGCTTTGAATTTTTATACCTTGATGATGTAGAAGGATAACTCAAGTGTAGAATGTATGTGGTGGTAGAAGCTTGGGACATCAACAAGAAAGAAAAAAGTGCATGCAATAACGATTTTTGGTAGGGACAACATAGTATGGTCCAACAAATTCTTAGGTTCCCGTTCTTCTATGTTTATTGGCAACGACAACAATAATGCTTGCTGGCTAAGGGTTCAATTAGCAGGTTGCGAGTTTTGAACATGAATATTATGGTGAAAACAGATGCAAATTAAAAATTTGTGGAAACAATAGGGGATCATACAGGAAAGCAGAAAATAGCAAACCCTGAAACAAAAAAAAAAAGGAACTTTTTCTTTGATGAGGTACAGGGATTGCAGTATAATTATGAAAATAATATAAAATAGGAAGAAAAAACTATAATCTACCAACTTGAGAATGTTCAAGTTGTTGATGTCCAATCCTGAAAACATTGGGTCGCTAACTCTTCAAGGCAAAAAATATTAGTATTAGGAAGGCAAGCTTGGTCTTCTAAAAATTTTCATAGTTTTTCCAAAAGTAATTCCAAAATCGGTACATAAGGTATTATTTATAGAATTCTTAAAGGATAATTAAAAATAAATTATTATCCATATTACATTCAAGCTAATTAAAAAAAATGTAAATTTAATAAAAATTAATAATGAACCAAGAAAGATTTTAAATTTAGTCTGGCTTAGCTTTTTTGGATTTTTGTCTAGTTAAACTCTTTAGATTTGTCCATGTGAGTCCGCATGAGTATCACATCACAATTGGTGGTCATGTCATACCTCTAAGCCCTTTTAGATCGATCATGTATTGTACCTCTGAATCGTAAGTGACTATGTTACTTTTCTTTGAACCATTTAGTAAAATTGGTAAAAATGAGAAGGCCTAAAAAATTTCATATTTGAAATATTTGCACTCCTAGTTTTTAATAGCTTGCCTCTGATGAGATAATCCTTGGTTGCTAATAAAGAGCTCAAATGTTATAATTGTGGCTCCTTGCCTCCTTGGGTTCTATGAGTTGAACCAAAATGATTGAATCATGTTATCTTGATTGTGTTTATCTTCATATCTTCTTTGATTCACCTTTTTCTTAAGTTCTTAGTAGCTGCCTTGGATGAGGTAATCCATAGTTTCTAACAAGTTGCTTAAAAGTTTCATCCATGGATCCTTGAATCTTTTGAGTAGTGTATTCTCGTAAATTCGATTAACAAAATCATGAGATCTTTATTGAGTTTATCCATCACATCCATTCCCTTAATTAATGCCAAGCCTAAAAGTGAGCTTAAGCGACTTCCTTAATCAAGGGTTCTATCTCTAATAATTAAATATAAGGTCTCGTGTCAATAGCAATTGTTGATCGTGAATCTAAACTTAACATTTAATCTATGTGGAATCTAGTTAATCTATATATTTGTTAAAATTACCATGAAATTCCTAAATTATCGAGGTTTGATAGCCTTTTTGGAGTTCCCACATGCAAAGCATGTATAATATTTGCTTCGAACTAAATTATCGCCGTGCGCCATGGCGCGCCAAATTGTTTAAATGTGACATCCACCTCTTAAAAAAAAAAGTTCGGTACCGCTAGTTATATGCTCGGTACCACTAGGTATCTTTCTATACAAACAACTTACGAACTTTAAAAATAATCAGAACTTCATAATTGCTCTTATCCTAAAAATTTGTTCCAGGGGCAGCACCCCCTTGGACCCCTGGCAGCCCAACATATTGTTGTATTTATCATCTTTAGTAATAGTTGTTAGTGTTAGTTTGCTTCTTCATGAGTGCATGCTTTGTATAAGTTTTCTTCATGAGTGCATGCTTTGATTGAGAGACATTGGACCCTATAAGAGAGGAGGAAGGGGTGAGGACTTTAAATGTGAATTCTTGTCTCTTGGATAATATTGTTGTGAAATGTAAAGTTTGTGTCATGTTGGACAATATTATTTCATATTCATGCTTATTATTTTATAATTCTTATATAGTTTGCACCATGTTCAAAATGGCGCTCGCCGCGCCGTGCGCTATGCGCCATGGCTCTAAAGGGACCTTTGTGCCATGGTGCGCCATTCTCCGTTAACAGGTATGGATTCCACTTAAGTCATAACCTTATAATGATTTTTCCTTCCTCTATTAAAACCTCATTTGCCAAACAATATTATATTGTTGTGAGAGTTCTTTTATCCACCTCTTCCATTGTCTCAAGCATCTTTGAATGACCAATGAGAGCTTCTCAGTTTCCTATTAGCCAAGCATACAACACATCTTGATTTTGGAAATCCTAAAGCTTTTTGAGCCATTAAAATTTTCAATCTCGAATGTTGTTATTGTTGATATCCTTATTAGGCTCTGATTATAATATTTAAAAAAAAGAAAGCCGCTCTAGTATCATTTGTTAGAACAAATTCCTTGTTAATGCGGTAGTATCTTCTTGGAATGAACTTGATCAACACAAACTAAACAACAAAGTGATAAAGCGCATAAAAGTCATAAAAAATTGTGTGATTTGGTTATAGCCTACCTACATGGGAGCGAAAAGAGGGATCAATCCACTTTCAAGAAGCCACACGTGTATATGTCAATGGACACAAAAAGTTATTCCTCTCTAAACCTATGAACACCAAATTTCTCCAGAAAGTGAACCCCAGGATATCGATTTAAATGAACAAGAAAATCTTGGAAATTCTAAAGCTTCCTCTGGAATGACTTATGATTTTGTACTTTTGCTGTTGATAGTTATTTTTGAGCTGTACTCATCAAAATTTTTGCCTCTTTCCTTCCGCTTTTGCTTCCACCTTGTTGATCTATAGGATCCCAATTACTCCATTTGCAGACTATTGTAATTATAAAGTATTTATTATTTATAGGATTTATATGTTTAATATTAGAAGCTCTCCTAATATTATAAAAATAATGCATAGATGTTGAGATGAAATACTTAACTGGTTCTCTCCAATTTTTCTTATGATATTAGAGCTCTATGAGTTTTCTCTTTTTTGTGTTTTTCATTACAGTAGCTTTCATCGCCGCATTACCATAATCTTGCGGCCTTCATTGTTGTACTCTCTTTCCCCAATTTTAATAATTTCACCATTCATTGTTGCATTGACACAAGCATTTTTTATTGTTACAAACTTCATCGTTGTGTTACTGCAAATTGGTCTTATTGGTGTGTAGTCTTCATTGTTGCATGGATGCATTTCATTCCTTTTCTATTTTTTATTGTGAATAGAACTATAATTTCACACTCCACTGAGAACAATAATAATTCCTACATACTATTGGTTTTGGGTTTTCTTGGAATTGTGGGATGCAATCTAAATTTATTGGGGCAGTTGCAAAACATTCATTCAACATACTAATTGAATTGCCCCCCCTCAAAATTTTTTTTTAAATTATATGGTTTTTAGGTAATTTATTTCTCTTCATCCATTTTTTAGTCTTTATTACAAGGATTTTTTTGGCAATTGCCCCCCCTAAAAATTTTAAAATACTATGGTATTTAGGTAATTGCCCCCAACAGATCGAACCCTGCCATGGGACGCTGCCCCCTTGGACCCCCGACATATACGCCTTATAAATTTGCCCCCCCTGAAAATTAGGGTTGGTTCCGCCCCTATTTGAATGGAACTAACTATTTAAGTGTCCGTGATTGATTCATGGGTTCTTTAAGGGAAGAAAATAATTGGGCCATTTACAAGATGGTGAAAGTAAAAAAGGCTTTCTAGGAGCACTTGAAAAAATATTTACAAGTACTTGTACTCGTGCATGTGAAAATCTTGCTAAAATTCTCACTAAAATATTATCAGTAGTAGTCTTTCAAAAATTATCAGTCAAGTTTATAATGGATGGCATCCATTCATTTACTCGAGCGGCAGTATCAAACACTTGTCACTGAGACTCTCTCTTTCTTTTTGCCTTTTTCATTATTGCCTCATTGATCCATAGGATCCCTACCATCTGCTCATTAATTCATGGAATATTATAATTATTATTTTCTGATTTTGTATGTTTCTTATTAGAAACTCCCCTATGATTGTATAAATATTAAAAGAAAATACTCAACCAATCAACCAATTTTCTATAATTTTTTCTTGTCATGCTCTAACAATTATTTCCTTTGTTAAAAGAAGAGCACAGCCTCATATATAGCCCCCATGGATTGAATGGATCCCATGCTACAACTTTTTGTCTAAATTAACTTCAAGAAAGCTTACTGGTCAATCAGTAAATCAATTCAGTTATTCATTAATTTCCATCTGATGCAGATATGAGGCATAGCTTATAGAATGTGGTTTTGAGCATATTTATATGGTATCTCATATTCTCACGTTCATTATTGAATTATGTTCATTGCTTTCTAGTTTGATGTAATTTTTTTACCATGTTTATGGTTCTATATTTTTGGTAGGGATTAAATTTTAAAATAGTCCCCCGACTATTTTAATAGTGAAAATAGGAGCATGGCATTAGTAATATTTAGGACATCTCCAACTGAACTAGTTACGGCCGTTTGCAATTCTGCGAGCTGTTTGCCCGAACGGCATTCGTAGCTACATTTTTTGCAGCTGTGAACAGTCGCACTGCTCACAAAATTCATTTTTTTAATTATAAAAATATCCTAAAATTATTAAAATTTAAGATTTTGATTCTAAATATATTATTTTAACTTATGCTATTAATTTTCTAATTTTAATATATTTAATTTTTATGTAATTAATTTATTTAAAGATAAATACGGAATATTCTTTTTTGTTGTTAGAAATGGAGTTTGGTTAGAGATGAATTATTATTTGATATGATTGTTACTGTATTTTGAAGTGAAAAATAGGTTTTTCGGTTGGAGATACCCTTAGCTTTATCTATGATTTAACAGGGATTTTGATGCCTTTGATCTGAGGATGAGGCTTCCTGCTGTTGTTAGCAAATTAAACAAGGCTATCAATCGTAATGGTGGTGTGGCCTACGTACATTGCACTGCGGGTCTTGGAAGAGCACCTACTGTTGCGGTAATAAGGGGATTCAAATGCTTCTTCAGAAGTTCATGCCTTTCCCTATTTTCCTTTTTACGTCATGATTGAGCTGCTTTAATGTGTTTGATTTGAAAGTTGCAGAGGTTCACACACCTCTTCTGCTGACACTGATATTCTTCTTAAGCTTGTTTGAGATTTTTTCCCTTTACTGAAACCTTTTCCGTATTACTTTGGTACTAGTTCTTAATATTAGTTCTGCAGCCATTTTGACCCTTAGGAGACGTGGCAAAAATTCTGGCATGTTGGAATGACGCAGTACATTCAACTTTGTCTAGTGGGGAGCTTGAATCATTGTTCCATATTTTACCCTTTAATTTCACGTTATTAGCCACATCGTGAAGCTAATATATGGCATTCATATCTGAATTAAGCAGAAGATAGTCTTTTTATGGTAGTATGTCATCAGAAAGTGGCCTCCAGATTAGCATGTGCATCATAGTAAAGTTCCACATAATTGTGTTTTTTTCTCAACTAGTTTGATTGTTATGCATACGGCAGTATTGCTTTTCTCCAATTTTCTCTTATTGGTTAATCATTAGCTTTACTTTGAAATAGTTGGGACTGGTTTTATGAAGCTTCATTTTCAGTTCATTTCTGCAAAGTGTATCCAAGTTCTATTCTTTGCAGATCATTTTGAACATCTTTTCATGTTACTTTACTTTAATTTTCAAAAAAATATTAATTTTAAACGGCTCTTATTGTAACATGAATTAATTATTAATATTAATATGAATAACAGATAAACGATATTAATTTTAATATTAATATTAAAATGCTCTTATTGTAACTGAATAATTTTTTGGAGTTTCTTTTATCTGGAAAGAGGCTCTGTAGTTTTGCAACTTCTGTAAGTTGGTCTTAGTAGTATTAGCATCTCTAGTCAATTGACTCGATTCTTGTGATCCCTAGCTCTGAACTTCTTGCTGGCTGGGGTGTTGGCTTTTATACTAAAGTGTACTTCCTTGCAGTATTTTTCCTAATGTTTCTTAATGTTGCTATTTTTGTTGATTCTTTTAATAGTCTATTTTGATTTTCATGAAGTGGCAGAGAAGTCGCTAACCTTGTTTCAGAACTTTGTAAATTACAGTTGGCCTATATGTATTGGGTTCTAGGATATAAACTAAGTGAGGCACATAAATTTCTTCAGGTAATCCCCAGTAACTCATCTTACTTAATCTTTTCATTTGCACTTGCAATATGAAATTTCTCTTTTATGAAGCTTTACTGGGCATGCTTAAGATCTAAATGAAATCTATATCAATTTTCACTTCTCTACGACTGCGTTGAATTTTTAATGTTGAGTTGCAACATAAAGTTTTGATATAGAACTTCTGCCTTGGTGATCACTATTCTTATTCTTGGTTCCTTGTTCCTGCGGCTTCTACATCGCAAGCATTGTTGGTCTTTAGCATCAGGAGCCCTTTTGGGTCTTTTGCAATGCCTTCCCTTGACTTCTACCTGTTCACGGTTGTTACACAATTGGAAATTATAGGAAGGCGGATAGGTTCTGCTAGGGGATGATGGTTGTGATAGGATTCTTTAGGTTTCAATATAAGGTTGCAATTTATCTTTTAATTTTCTTTTGGGTAAATTCAGGAAAGCTTTATGATTATAAATATATCATTGTATTATGATTCTACTTTGATTTTAACTTTGATTTAATAAATTTTTAACTAGATGAAATTTTTGTAGCCTTCTAGTGCAAATGGAGATTGAGTTTTTTTGAGCTTTCTCCTTGTTCTTGTTCTATCCGAGTTATTTTTTAATTCTTTCAATGTAAGATGTAGCATAGTTCAAGCATTCATTGAAAGATTTTATTCATGTTCGTTATCAGACTGTCAAATCATGTTCTTTCTTGTTTACAAGCTTTCAAGTCTCATGTATGTTCTTGTTCTTAGTCTGACAGGCCTTGGAAGACGACAAGTATTTTATTTTTTAGGTTTTTTTTTTCGTTCTTAG
Source organism: Dendrobium catenatum (assembly GCF_001605985.2). Lineage (NCBI taxonomy): Eukaryota > Viridiplantae > Streptophyta > Magnoliopsida > Asparagales > Orchidaceae > Dendrobium > Dendrobium catenatum. The sequence continues at coordinate 2,688,120 of NW_021319436.1, forward strand.
CATGCATTTATATCTTCCTTTTGTTTCTTTGTTTAGTTTATATTTAATTTGTGTTATTTATGTCTCACTTCATTGAAAATTTGGTAGTCTTCTACATCTCTCTCGCATAGTGGACATCTACTAGGAGTTATAGATCTGCTCAACACGCCTAAAAGGATGTGTATGATTGGTATCCTAAGACATCATGGTTGGAATCTTTAGAAACCAAGTGCACTAGAAACTTGGCAACTATTTTTCTCCGCTGTGTTAAGAAAATTTGCATGAAGCTTAACCATTGAGTTGAGAGCGTCGCCTACGAGTTTTCACTGTTGGACCAATAATGACACGCACAAGTTTCGCTCGTCACATCAAACACATTGCAATCGAAATTTTATGAGTTCCTAAAGGTTGAATTTTTTATACCTTCAAGCATGATGCGGTGATGCCAATGACGAAGTTAGCTTGCTATGTTGAGTACACTATATATTGCTTTTCTCTTTTTTTTTTAAATTTCATTTTTTTTTTGAAAATATAGTCTTTATTTTTTAAGAGAGGGTGAGAGTTAGAGAGAGAATGGAATAGGTAGAGTGAGGAAGAGAATGAAGTAGAGAAAGAGGGTTAGTCAGATTGACAAAGAAGGAGAGGGCGAGGTGGTGGTGTTGAGAGGTGGGTAGTTGAGGAAGATCTACGATGATAGTTGTATGTATGGGAGTTCCGTGGTGAATTGGTCGGAAATAAGTGTTTTAGTAGCTCAGATAGTTTGAGGGTGATGGTGAGAAAGAGATGGAGTGAATATTGTTAAAGGTGAGAAAGATTGGCAACAAGGTTGTTGGTGGTAGTAAGGGAAGAGGAAATGAGTGGAGATGTCTACAACTATTGTGTGGAAGGACGCTGGTGTGGTTGGAAAGGAGAGGACATCGATGAGTTTGAAAGTGAGGTTGGGAAAGGGGGATATTAAATCCATGAGCTGGGAAGGTTTTTTGGGGAGCTTGGTGGTGAGATGCATTGGGTGGAGTTGGCAGCGAGGTTTAGGTGATGGGGTGGGCTTAACTTGCACCCACAAGGTTTCACTAATTCGTATGTTCATTTGCACACTGTTGAGTTGTGAAAGTTCTCTCCAACAAGCAACTATTGCAACTTCTTGGTTGCTTTATCATTTAGGGTCTCAGGAAACTTAGGAGCGAAAGAAGGGAAGATTTGGAATCTCTCGAAGCCCTTTTATCTTTCACTCGTTGTTGATCCCTTCAATACTTCTTCAATGAGCATGTGACATGATTTTCTCATATTTTTGTCATTGATGGGTTTTAGTAGTTTAGGTAAGAGTGTGAGTGGAGAAGTTAAGAGAGAGAAATTAAGAGAGTTAGTAAGCTTCAGTAAATTAGAGTGAGGAGTATTGAGTGGTTTGGTGGTTTGCACCAATGATTGGACTGAGCGAAGCCAAATGATGTAAACCATTTATATTTTACTTTTTTATTTTATTGGGGAGAACGGGATGAGTTTGAGAATTACTAGATATAGGACAAGGCCTAGGGTTCAGTCAACGAAATTTTTAATTAATTAAATTAATAAAAGATAAAATTAATGTGTGTCACCATCTTAAGTACTTTTTTGATACTCATGAATGTTGAAATTTCATCCTTGTTTCCCGTTTGGGTGAATTTCTTGACTTTTTTTGTTCGTTAATTTGGAAAATATGGGCATTTTTCCTCAATAATTTCAACATTTTAGACACATTAGTTTTTGTCTTATGAAATGGGTGACGATTATATAACTTCGATTGTGATTGACAAGTTTTGAACTAAACTTGCATGACTTGATGTATTCAAAATGACATTATAATGAGAGGAAATCCCCTATCAAAATACAAAATTCATAATTTTTTTTTTCAAACCCATTTAACTAAAAATGTTAAAGAAATAATCAACCATTTTAAGCTTAAATCAATCAACCATCCAAGTGTATCTGTTTGATCAATCTTAAAAAATATCTCTCTTATAATAATGTTGCATGTACCCTCTGAGTGGGCGGTTTGTTGGAAAATGACATCACTAGATTATGTTTATGACTGAAGTCCAAATATTATCCAATGGCTCAATCTATGAGCTGTGAACCATAAAATGTATCTGATAGGACAAGAAGTTCTTCATTAGTTAGAATTAGCTTAATTTTTTTCCCTTAAGCAAACATTTAACCCACTTAGATAAAGATTTTGATTTCGTTCATCATCACTCTCCCACCTTTCATTCTAAGCTAATAGCGACGTACTTTTCCCCTTTTTTAAAACCAAATTGTTTCTACTATAAACTGCACATTAATAACCTAATAACTAGCCTTGTTAGAAAGTTCTCTTATTAACGAGAGGGATTATTAAACATAGGGGCTTGTGTTTTGGAAAACTTTGAATCAGATCTTTAAGTTCTTGTAAAATTAGAGAGAAATCTTTAGATAGTGTCTTTTCGGATATTTAATTTATTTTTTGGAAGTTTAACCCATGTGTTGAAATTGCGCAATTGGGTATTGAGACATTTTATTTTTATAAGGCATGGTGTTGGTCTCAAGACGTTTCGAGGCATAAGCCTTAGAATTAAACTATCAAATTAATTAAAAAATAACATGCAACATCAAAGTAAGATATTAAATTACGATCATAAAAGCCAAAGGCTAGAAAAAGTCATAAAATGCAACTCCCTTCACTAAATAAAGTCTTTCTCACTTTCAGTTCAATATAAACAAGTAGTTTAATATTATAATTTATGAATTTTAATGTTTCCTAAGGGATCTTCATTGAAATTATCATTATAGTTAATTGCTTTTTTGCCTCCCTCTTATTAAAACCAAGGAAATGGGGTTCCAAATGCGAGAGGAGAGTCGTTGGAGTAGTAGCTGTGGCAAATTATTGACCTATACATAGCAGTATCGTGTATGAGTGTAAAGGTTCTATGACATGTAGTTGAGAGTTTGAAGTCGTGTGGTTCTTCTCAAATTCGGTTTACTTATATATTGTAAATATATTTAATTATATATATATAATTGTAAATTTAAATTTTAAAATTACTTAAATCCTAATTTTTAATTCTTACGCCTCTTCAAAATTCTGTTAACATTGCGCCGACAATTGAGGCGTATGTCTCATTACCTTCTTTTTTTTAAATTGTGTTTATGCGAGCCTCTAATTGTACAAAATTTTAAATCATGGTTTAACCTCAAAACACTCATTTATTAATTAAAAGAATTGGGTGGGAATTTTTAGTGCTCACACTTTGACTAACTATGCAATCAGATCAAATTATTTGTTATCTTATCAGATTCGATCAAGTTGGGCGCTTTATCGATAATAAAATCATCATCCTTATTGGTTGACCAGATGACCATGATAAAAGAACAAATAGTCATAATGATGGCTTCCACCACATATAATATAGAAGAAAAAGACCAAAATGGTCCCCAACTATATTAAATAAGCATTTTGGTCCTTTAACTCTCTAAAGATGAACTAAAGTAAATAGTTCAACATGGGCCTATTTTGGTTCATTTTTAAAGACTTGAGGGACCAAAATGTTCTTTAATATAGTTTGGGACTATTTTGGCTCTTTATAAAAAGTTAAGAGACCATTTTAATCCTTTTTCCTATAATATCTATCCCACTAGCGCCTATCTACACAAAAGTTGAGCCATCCACTAGAAGACAAACACTAGTAAAAGAGAATTCATTAATAAGGAGAGAAACTAAGAGAGTAACTAAGAAAATACAGAAGGAGAAAATGATCTATCTTTTGAGGTAAATGCAAAGTTGAAGTTTTCTTACTACAATAAGGTAATATATAATCGATTTGAGCTTTTAGAAACATACTGCATGGTTTACAATAGCATTTGCATGTTTGAAGTTATCCTCACATGCTATAGTGCAGCGGAATTCACAATCTAAAATGTATGATCTATTAACATTGGTATGATCAGAGTTCCAAAGATAGTGGAAAGCTTAATTATGTCCTATTGGATATGATGAAGAAAAGTGAATCTAATGGAAAACGTTTAAGAAGTATAACATTCCAAATGTGAATGCACAATAAAATTTTGAAGATAGTATACTATTTTTAAAATTTTGTTGATGAAAACTTTATGTTTAGAAATATGTCGTTAGGCTTTATGGAACTCTTCACACAGAGTCGAAGCCTTTTTTAGTTGTTAGCACCTTTGAGACTTGCAAAAAAGCTATAACACTTAAGGAATGACAATGGTTCTTTTCATCAAACAAAAGCTTAATTTGCTACCATGAAGAAGTCGAAAATAATTGATTGTTGAACTATAGGGAAACAATAAAATTTTAACCTTGTCACTGTTGCAAAAATCTAGAAAATAAATTATAACATTATTGGAGTTAATATTTAGAGTAGAAGCCGAAATTGGAGGACAAGAAGAAGAAGACTCACTACCAAAGAAGTTGAAGTAGGAGTGACAAAAATATATCTTGCATTGGGGCTTGATGGCATACTCATTGATGTTAAGGAAGTTAGGGGGAGTTTTTCACCTTAGGCTTCAGTTGATATCTCACTAATCAACATTATTTATGTAAATGTAGTGAAATGGACATCTTATTTGAAGATTTGGTTAAGAAATTAGGGCTATTTTTGGATGTTATTCAATGTTATATTTAATAGTCCATATTTATGGGATAGGGATACTCTCTTTCGGATAAGATGAAAAAAAATTGTGATTATAAATAAGGGTGTTAATTTGGGTTGGTGGGATAGGTTCAGGTCTAACTAGAAATTGACCTGACCTAAATTTGCTTCACTTGAACCTAACCCATTTATTAATTAGGAAAAAAAATTTGATCTAAACTTGACTAGATCAGACTTGTCTGATCCAAGCCTAAGCCTTTTAACATGTTTATTATATGAATCATGCAATATTTTTGGATTAACATGACTTGTTTAACTTGAACAAAACCATTTATCTCAAAAATTACTCATGTAACCTATACCTAAACTGTTTTACTACAATTCGAATAGTATTTGAATTTGCATGTCGATCCAAACCCTAGATTTATAGGTCAACCTTAACTCAACCCAAAATTTTATTGAATCATAAATTCATACCCGAACTATGATTTTTCATGCCATGTCCATGTTGGGTTGCTGTGTGGGTCATTCTTTGACACTCCTACTTGTAAAGGGAAAAAAGAGTAAAGTTAGTTGATCTAAGTTTTCATGCTCATTGGAGAAATAGAAGACCTCAGGCTAGAGGATTCTCGCAAGTGGTCAATATCTTTTGTTGATGTAAAACATCAGAAGCACCTTCCTATTTATTGCTTTGCATCAAAAAAGGATAATGAACCATCTTAGCTTACGTAGAAGCTCATGATTGCAAGAAGAAAGAACATGTCCTAGAGACAAAAGATGGAAAGCTCTCATTTTGGAGGAATAAATGCCAAAAATGGGGAGCTATGATCCAAGAAGGTCTAAAAAATATTTGCATGATCAATCTGGAAAGGCTTGATTTGCATATATGATTTGAGTGAGGACTTAATTTTAAAAGTTCAATTTAGAATTTCAAATATGGAGTAGATAGAAAAATTAATTGGAGGGAATCATGCTTGCTAACTTAGATTCTCTCGATAAATTATCATATTTATCTTTAGGCCGACCACCTTTTGAGGGAATTTAAGGGTAGTAGCACTTTGAAGGGATAGTCTCTATCTTCTTGTTTCATCTGAATTTGAATAGATTTTTAGATATTTCTTTGTTGTCTATAAATTTAAATATCTTTTTAATCTAAAATCAAGTTTAGATTGAATGAAGTATGAATTTTCACTAAATACTAGTCTCCCCTTATCCTTTTTGTTTCTGCAATCCAATTTACTATAGCAGCTGCAACTCCTACAAGTATTGGCCTTCACCCCCGTAAACTTTTTCATACACTTGTACAATTGCCATTGTTCTGTGTTTTGTTAAAACACCAAGGTTACTCACTGTTTAGATCCAGAAACAATGAGAAACTGTTATCCCTCAAGGTATTCTATTGAAAATCTAATTCACTTGTCAAAAGCTGTCCTATACGAAGCCTTAATCTCTGCATGCAACTACCATTGTTATTTTTTGTACCTTGTATTTTCATTTATTCTTTTATTAAGGTCTATTCGTTAATTAAGGGGATATTTTTTTCATTTTGATCAAATCATTGGTTAACAGAGCAGAAGAGCTTGTTGTCCAAAATTGGAGGCTATAAGGAGTGCTACTGCTGATGTTGTAAGTCTTAGTGGTTTGGAAGCTATATTAGTGTTTCTCTTTAATATATCAGTTAAATGCTATGTCATAGTTAATGGAACCAAATGCCTTGTTCAAACAAGTATCTATTTATTTAGTTTATTGCCTTAAAAATGCCTCCATTACAAGATGATGGAATAGTATGGTGATAATTCTCATTGATTGAAGTTTCATTATTATTATTAATTTTTTGAATATTTTGATTAGTGCAAGTTGAGGCACTATTATGAAGTTTTAACTCTTTCTCTTCCAGTTGGTAAGACATCTTATTTTACTAGGGTTAGTACCATAAAAAAAATGTTTTAATGTAAATTTAGTGTTAACATACGGAATTATGAATAATAGTTTCTATTACTGGTGGTTAAAAGTTTTAACCCATGATGGATAGTTAAAAGAATATGTTGGTGCATAGTTGATGCATGATAGCTTAGGTTTAGATTTCTTTTCTGCATTATTTTCTGTAAATTTGTCCTTTTTTGATAATTATTAGGGTACTTTGAGTATAAAATTAATTTTATCTATTAACCTTGTTCTATAAGGGAGTTGTAATAAACCTTTGATTGAATGAATGAAATTATGGCTTGAATGCTTATTTTTTCTCTCTTATAAATTCTCGTTCTGCTTTCCCGTCCGCTGTTACTTCTTATTTCTTCTCTTCTCTTCCTCTTCTCATATCCCCATATCTCTAAACTCTACTCATCATCACTTTAGTATCAGTGTCAAACAAATTCATCATTCATGGTCGCATACATGTCTCTTGCTTGAAAAAATAATCTTCTGTTTCATGTCCTTCTCCACTATGGCTATCCTACTGCACATACAAAACGTTTGGTTCACTGTGTTTTTATTCAACTGTTGGCCTTGTTGCTACAACGATGTTGACTGCAAGATAAATCTTCAGAAACAACCTAATACGTGGTTGCCCATCCTGTCCCAGATCTCGCTCTGGCTATCTTTTTGTAATTTCTCATTGCCAGATTCTGCTTAAAGCAATCTTTACCCTCATTTATTATTTGAGGCTTTTTCCTCTCAATCTGCATTCAATTTTCCTTGTTAATAATTACATATTAATATATTATTTAACTTTGTTGCTTTTTTTTAATATTTGCTTCATGATTTCCAATACGTTTATCAGAAGAAAAGAGAAACTATTGTCTTTTTTTAGAAACATTTTCATCTCGTCCTCTTCACAGAAGTATTATTAAAAGAGATAAAAAGTGTTGAAAATGAAATTTGCCAATGAGAAATCAACCTACTCCTTAAATTAATTATGGTACGTATCAACATTTTCTTAAAATAACTAGTAGGTAGTTTGATTATTTCCTGTCAATTTAATAAATCTAAAGATTTCTTCTCTGGGTTTTATTAATGTTCTAGAGGGTTTATGGTAAGATTCTTTAACTATTATTGGTAATTTTCGATATTTCTCTCCTTCATTTCTTCATCCTATGAAGTATTTCTCATTTGTCTCTCCACCGGGGGATGAATTTCCCATTTTTTCACCTTATGATAAATACTGTAAAATGTTAGTAGAGTTGGTGATCATTTGCTTCATCTTTATCAGTATTTCAACTCTTTGGAGTAGATTTCTCTCATCTCTAATGAAATTGTGGAGGATTGATTAGTTTCAAATTGATTTTCAATTTTTATTTTATGTAAAATTATTCTTTGGACCATTTTTATGGTAGTTTTGATGGGAAAGATTTAAATTTAGATTGATCTTATATAGTTATCTCCATTTCTTTAAACATGGAAGTCTACTTTGTGATAAATCATTGGTTGAATGAATGAAATTATGATTTGAAAGCTACTTGCTATCATCCCGGAAGTTCTCATTCCTTTTTCCCTTATATTGTTGCTTTTTCCAAATTTTTTCCTCTTTCTTCACTCCCCTAATCTTTTTCTCTCTCATGTGGGCTTTTAAAATTTCACACCCACGACCTCTCCGCGCCAGCTCTTTTCTGTTTGTTTGTTTAAGTAGGCAAGGAGAGTTTTAATGAGTTTAGGTTCTAGGATAAACTTTCAGAAGGCTGATTATGTTTGTAGATGAGACACTACCCAGAGATTTTACCTCGTTTTGCGAGGACTTTATAATATGAGTTCTGATTTTTATAGGCACATGCCCCTATAATTAATTACCCCTCCCGATAATGAGAGAGAACTTTCGATTAAGGCTAGTCGTAAGATAGGTCGCATAGGTTGCAAACCCAACGTATAATAGCAATAGTTTTAGGGTTTGAATTTAGTTTTGGATTTTAGAGTTTATAATTTTTAAATTTTTCACTAGATACTTAAAATAGGTGATGGGGGAAATGAAGACAAGCCCGATCAAGATCCCATGGTTCCGTCATCCCGGGTTGTCATGGTCCCTGGTTTACTTAGTTAGAGGAGGTAGTTGACCCAACCTAACAGAAGTCACCTTATCGGCAGCCATGGATACCTTGTAGACCTAGGGTGGTGTTTGTCTAAGAGGATAGATCTGAATCCACCTTAGCTGACAAAATGCTTTATGCCTACGAACATACCCTATGATTCATTACTCAGGTGTTTGACGCCATTAGGGAATATACGAGCTTTTGTTGTGATCATAATATAATGGTGCCATTTTGCGGCAAAACCATTCTATCAGAGGGCATGTACCGAGTCCTGCTGACAAGAGACTATTTGAGGATGAATCTTAGTGATACACCTGACATGACATTTGCTCTTTATGAGCTGAGGTTAATTTCAAAGTTACAACTTCGACAAACGGTTGTGGAAGGTGAATGATTTTAGTTTTAAATTTTTAGGTAATAGATTTCACTTTAAGGATTTATACTTTTACTGGTTTTGAGATTTAACTCATTCAGTTGAGATTAGCTATCAACACGACCCATTGGGGATAACATGATTGTCATTTGAAAAATATCTATATTTTGTAGAATTTTAGGAGATATCTTATAATTCAAGTCAGGTCGACTCCAGTCCTTCCAAAGAGGAGGATGGAACTTGAATATTTGACTTGCACAACATTCTTGGACCGTTAGATTTAGGAATCAAATATGACGATAGAAGCACATGCAGGATTTATGTTCATGTATATTTTTAGTATTATCGTAAAGATATAAGCCTTATGTCCGCTTGTACAAGTAGGTTGCGGATCCAGTGGCTATTTTTACACATGATTGTAGATAAATATTTCATATTATATTTGGATTGTCATGTTCTTAGCAGATAGAGATATTGTTCAACTTTCATAATTCATAATAAGTGTTGTTAGTTTCTCGTAGATTGCCATAACCACTTCGTTTAGGGAACCCCACCTTTTCACAATCATTTTACAACACATAGATTTCATCAATATAGATAAAGTATACTATAGTTTCAGTTGAATTCTATGAAACACCATGAAATCTTTTGAAGCGTTTTCCATTAGAGATCACATTTCCACATCATCCGATGCAATTGACTTAATATTCTACTGATGTTTAATCCTTGATATTTTGCTTCTCTCTCTTCTCCTCCTAATGCATCCCCACCAAACTCATCTCCTAAAATATATTGATGGGTACCAATCACATTATTTTCACATCAACGCCATTGCTAACTTGACGATTGAGATCTCATGTATCTTTCAATGATTCATAAATGATTTTGGAGTAGAGTTATCACAACTATCATCAAATGCTTTATATGAGAATCAAGATCCCCATTTTGTCACAATAGAATTGTTTAAAGCAAGAGAATGCTAATGTGAAATATCATGTTCATAATATTCATCATCATGCAAAACTCTATATTTTATGTAACTAGACCACACTATATTTAACTTGAAAATTATATATATTGAGTGATTTATGTATAGTAAGGTGCTATTGAATCATTTTCATGCACTACGGGAAAACACGCGATTACCGTCGGATTTTTCGGCGGAATATTATGCGCCGGTACGAACGGCGCAGGTAACGGCGCATTGTTGCGACGGAAACTCTACGACGCATTTTCCGGTGCAACATACGCCGGAAGTTTTCCGGCGTCCGTTGCGCCGGTAATTGTTCCGGCTTTATCCGCCGGTAATTACTGACGAAATCATGTGACGCAAAGCTCCGGCGCAGTAAGCGCCAGAATTTACCGGTCGAAAGTCGCCGGCTGCACAGAGTTTTTTGCGCCGGTAATGCGACGGAAAGTGTGCCGGAACCATTTCCGGCGCATTATAGACGTCGAAAGATATTTATCGACGCGCACCAAACCTGCGCAGCAATTTTTGCCGGAACAGGCGCCGGAAACACTAATTACTGTCGGATTTCACATATTATCGGCGGATTTAATCCGCCGGTAATCCCGTGTTTTCCTGTAGTGATGTATTTTAAGCCTTCATTATGCATTTGAGTCACTTCGGGTTATGAATCATGTTGGCTCTTGATATTCTTGAGTTATTAAATTATGTCATTCAATTCAATGTATTTTGAATTTAAACATTTATTCATATATATATATATATATATATATATATATGACAAATTTCAGCAATACATATGTATGTACTATGCAATGCCATTTGAAATTCAAGCTTTTTTATGCTTTACAATGATTAAAAAAAATCAACTATTTCATTAATCGGGGACAATCTCATCTTGATAAATTGAATATAGTATATGAAGATAAGCGCCGATAGAAAAATCATTGACAATGTTTCTTTTCATAGACCCTTTTTATTATCTTTAAATGATTTTTTTTTTTTACTTTTTTTATCATTTAAGCCTTCATTATGCATTTGAGTCTTCGGGTTTTCCATTCGTCTCCCGGGCAAATTCTAATTTGGTGATAGCCATTTTTAAGGTCAATCTTAGAAAATAAGGTGGCTCCTATCATCATATCTAACATGTCATCTAGACGCGGGATGGGGAAACGATACTTTACCGTGATTTTGTTGATAGCGTGATTATCAACACACATTCTTCAAGATCCATCCTTTTTGAGGGTCAGAAGGGCAGGGACAGCACAAGGGCTAAGGCTCTCCTTGATGAAGCCGCGTTGGAGCTCGTCCACTTGTTTCTTTCAGCTCTGCATGTTCCATTGGGTTCATGCGGTAATGTGGGAGGTTGGGCAGAGAAGCTCCTGGAACAAGATCGGTGACATGTTGGATGTCCCTAATGGGTGGGAGATGGTTGGGTAAGTCTTCTAGGAAGACATCAACAAAAGTCTCTTAGAGGGTTCTAACTTCATCGGGAACATGTTCCTCTTGGTCAGCACTTACTTCCCTAGCTACAAGGGCATACATGGGGGATCCTTGATGAAACTCAACATCCATTTCCTTCGCAGTCAAGAAGTTTAGACCTTTGTTAGGCTTAACAGGGACAGGTTTAACTTCATCCTTACTAGGCTTGGGTTGGGCTGAACATTGCATTTGCATTCATAAAAAAAACTACTTCAAGCTAGTAAAGTAAAGGAACTAGGCTTGGGTTGGGAGGGAGGGTATAAGTTTGATCTTTTTACCGTTGTGTTCAAACACACAAGTATTCATTTTCCCATAAATATGGACATCGTTGTCAAACAGCCAAGGGTGACCAAAATAATCTGTCCAAAATCCATGTTTAAAACGTCTCACCAAATCTTTTCTTGATATTCCACGAACTCTATAGGGATAAGGCTCCTTTCTTTAATTTCCATGGCAGTTGAGTTAATCCAGGCAACCTTATAGGGGTTCAGGTGGGGTGTCGATTTCAGGTTGAGTTTGGTATCATAGTGGAGGAGACAGCGTTGATGCAGCTTCCGCTGTCAATGATGACTTTACAGTTTTTATCTCCAATTTTGGTAAATGTATGGAAAATAGACGTCCTACGACAATCATCGCTCGACTTGGGTTGGGACAAGACACATCTAGCAACTTGCAATTCGACGGGGTCCTCATCAATGAAGAAGTCTTCATCATCGTCCACATGATGAACCAAATCGGTATCAGGTTCTTCCTCTTCATCTACCACTTCCTCGATTATCGTGACTTTATACGGGCTGGAAAATTGAGAGGCAATGTGTCCATACTCATGACATCGAAAGCATTTAGTTCCCGCAGTGGTTTTTGGGTGTCTCTCGTTCAGGGGTTTTATCCTTATAGTCAGAGCAGGGTTGGAAAGACCCAGCAGTGGGTCGACTGATAACAAGGCCAGTTGGTTTGTTTTGTGGTTGGCTAGAGGAGGATTTGAATGGGTTAGGACGAGAGTCTTGGTTCCTAGAATGGGCATAGCTTCTAGATTCTTCTAGGTCTAACACAAGACTACAAGCGGCTTCTAAGGTAGTCACTCCTCTGGCGAAAAGTTCATTCCTAAGATCTTCCCTTAATCCTGCTATAAACATAGAAAGAAGTTGGGCATGAGTGGTGTTCTCTTCACCACTACAACGGATCATAAAGTCATCAAAAGCAGAAATGTATTCTTTGACCGGCTTGCTACCTTGGGTCAACCTATTCCAACGAACTAAGAGTCTAAGGGTAGTATGAAGGAGGGAGGTATTTTTGTTTCAGTTCTTGCTTCATCATTCTCCAATCAGTGATGGGATATTCCCCTCGAGTTTTGCGCATGTGTTCGTGGTTACTCCAGAACTGACTAGCCCTACCCGTCAATTTCATTTCAGCAAATTGCACTTTTCTCGCTTCCGAGATATCATACCAAATGAAGTAACTATTCATACCCTTGAGCCAATCTAAGAAAACTTGAGGGTCTAGGTTGCCATCGAAGGATGGGGCATCAATCCTAATGTTTTTCAGTAGTTGGGTGTCGTTATCTCCCCAAGTGGGGTTTTGTCTAACAGGCTCTTGATGAGGTCTTTGGTTGGGACGATAGTAGTCTCGGGGAGGTCCATAATCAGTACGAGCCTCTTCGGCATAAGGGGAATGAGGTATTGAAGGTGTATAGATTGCCGGTTTCCCTAAACATTCGATGTTATCTAGGCGTTCTCCTGCTTGCCTCCTAAAGTCTGCTAACTCACCCCGTGTTTCTCTAATTTGTTGGGTAACTGTTCCTAATTGGCCTACAATCAAGTCTAGAGTCCACTGAATTTACTCCGAATCCATGGGTAAACACTTGGGTGTGGTTAGGGTTGTTCCGGGGTTGAGGACAGCAAAGATGAGCAAAGTTCGACTCACTAGAATGACACTAATTGATGTAGGAATGTTTTGGACAGCAAGGTGAAACAATAGTTTAAGTGTCTTGGTGTTTAGGGAGGTTGCTAGGGTGAGGAAAGCACTTAAAAACTAAGTTAGACTCTTCTAAACGTCACTAAATGATGCAGATTTTTACTGGACAGCAAGAAAAAACCAAAAAATAAAATATCTAGGTGATGTTATGCATGCAAACATACTAAGGAATGGATAGCTAGACTCATAGGTTAACTTCTAGCACCAATAATACATGCCTACCATGCTCTGATACCAAGATGATCTGAAACCAACAAGAATTGCAAGGAACTAATAAAAGTATTGCGAAACTTGCTACTTTAAGGTTAATGAGCCATAAGGCATGATTATAAGAATTTTCAATCATCAATTTTGTCGTGGTATGCAATTACAAAACTTAGGAGATTAGAACAAGATAAGACAATTCAGAAATTATCACAATAGTACTAGATATGCCGTAATAAAATCCAAAGCTTAATATTTAGAAAGTTCACCAAGAGTTACCATTCTCACTCACACTCAATATATGGTTTTAGCGGAGAGAAGCTTTCAGCACACTAAACGACGCCACTAAGATGGTAGCAACACCAACGACTTTGATCCAAGAGAAGGTAGTCGGCGGCGGAGAAGGAGTGGACCATCCGATGAGAAGCCAAGGTGCTCTGGGTTGTTGAATTTCAATCATCTTGGCGAGGCAATAAAGGATACGACTGACGTAGCTTTCCACAGAGTTGTATTCCCAATCCGGTTCATAGAAAGGAGAAAGGAGGATGTCGATTTCTCTTTGTGCGTTGTAGGCAAAACAGTGGTCGACCTCAGGGTTGGCCATCCATGAGTGTAGGAGGCTCCTCTCTTGGACTCCTTGGGGCGGCGGGCTTGTGAAGCAAGAAGGGGAGGAGAGGGGAGGGCTGGCGGTGAGCTAGGATTTGGATGTGAGAGAGGTGGCTAGGAAAGGAATTGGAGAGGGATTTGATTGTAAAATCTGAAAATAAATTCAGATTTTAATTAATGTAGGATTAGGGGAATTTCAAATTTGAAAATTGAAATTAAAGGAGGTTAGGATGGAATTAGGCCAAGAGATTTAATTAATTGGATCCTTAATTGGATTCTAATTAATGTGATTGGAGAAAGAGGGGGCGGTCAATCCTATGGAGGGGAATTTGGGGGATTTATTTAATTGGGATTGTGGGCCCAAGCAATTAAATAAATTAAAGAAGAAATCTAAAATTGATTTTAGATTTGAGGGATTAAAAGAGTTACCTAATTAGGATAGGAAATTAGGAAAGAAATTAACTCAAATCTATTTGAATTTGAATTTAAAATCCCTCCAAATTTTATCTTCCTAAATTAGGAAAGCATTCAAGACAATTGATGGAAGGTTAGGGGGTGGATGGAAAGGGTGGCCGGCGGTATGGGGGTTGGTAGAGAAGTGGTGGTGGAGCCAATGTGGTGGCACGGGCGGTGGAGGGGAGAGGGCCAAGGAAGGGCGGCGGCCTTGTGGTGGTGGTCAGGTAGGGGAGAGAAGATGGGGGGCGGTGGAAGTGGAGCAGGCCGGCGGTGTGGGGAAGAGAGGGGGAAGGTCAGAGGAGATGAGAGGAACAAGATAAAGCCACGGACCTCGGACCCTTTCAAAGGTTGACGGGTATTGCGATTGCCCACCCCTAGGGCCTTCCTTCTTCTCTTAAACACTCAACGTTGAGGGAAACATAAAAAACATAATTTTTTTATTCAATTATTCAATCAATCATCCCAATACATAAGAAGGGGCCATATATATAAGCCTCGACATGACAAAAAAAAAGACTAGATGCCCCTTGGGCTACAATAACAAACTACTACCCATAGGGATAAAATTGGAAAAAAAAAACTGAATAATAAAATAAATAATACATCAAGTGCATCAAAAGTAAAGTCTCTCCATCATGGCCATTGATCTCCAGTGTTTCCTCTGATAAACGCGTCGGAATCTCTTGTCGATGTCCCCATCAGAGATGCTTGCATTTTTTGGGGAGAAAGAGATGTGACGTGAGGCAGACCTGGTGGTTGTCCACGAGATGGCGGGAAATATAGGATTGAGAACGCACAGTTAGGCTAAATAAGGATTACATTTGGGTAAATTTATTTATTCCGATTAATTTTCCTAAAATTTTATGGCATACAGTTTCAGCAAATCCTCCATTTCTTGTCATATTCATCTTATCATCAACACAAGAACAGCTTCTGCTGCCTTTGCCGGTGATGATATTATCCAACTACGTACTTGCATATAAATGCCTTTTGTAATGGAATCATATTTATTCTTTTCATCCATATGCCAACTGGTTAGGCATGTTCGAATGGTTTGCTGAATTTAGTCTTGAAATTGAACTTTTAATTCTTAATAGCTGCAGTTTTAAAGTGTTATAAAGTGGTTGTGATCTTACTGAACTTTGAACTCGCATGCTTGTTTTTGGGTATTTTTTCCATTTCATCCTATCTGAAGATGGAATGGTACGTGCTTGGCTACAAATTGCATTTGCTGTAATATCATTTTTGAACAATTTTCAGAGTAATATATGTACCTTGCATTATACTAATCACTCATATTTAAAAAGGCATTTCTGATTGCGTTGCCCAATTGTTTTATTCATTGCATCTTGTTTTCAGCTTACAGGACTACCAAGTGGCCGTGTCATACTATCGTGGAAAGGTGGCAAATACTCCTCAGTAGAAGTTTCTGGTCTTGATATTGGTTGGGGCCAGGTGAAATTATTTGCGCTAATTTGTTTTTTATTTGTGAAATAATTATAATCAAACATCAAAATTGCTAATTGCTGATCGATAATATGATTCATTTGGACATGAGTGAATCTTGGACATAGAAATTTATGGTGTCGGTCCATTGTTGGTAGTGAGGCAAACTGAATGGCTACATTTGCAACCACCCCCCACCCAAAAAAATAAAATAAAATAAAATAAATATATTTATATACCATACTTATATTAGTTATTCCAGGGTTGTTTCAATATAAAGAAAATTTAAAGGTACTCCCAATAGTATTTGCATATTTTACCAGTTCGTGCATGTTTTATTTATTTGAATCCTATATAAATATTTTGTTACTAGAACACAGACAACCTTTTTGTACATTTTTTCTTCTACTTAATGCTTGTGCCTTTTTTTGTAGAGAATTCCCTTAAAATTTAATCCGTCTGAAAGTGTATGGCTTCTGGAGAGAGACTTGCCTGTGAGTATGTTTTTATTTTTCCTTTTTTCAAATGCAAGGCCATAAAGTAACTATTCCAACTGCTTATAGATAAAAGCATCTGAACTTGCACCTAGTTGTAGCATCACATTCATGTCTATTTCAGTTACTAATTTAAATTATCTCAAGGAAATGCATTGTTAGTGTTCTATTATATATTTGTTTCTATATAAACCTGTCAACAATTTTTCCGCTTCTTGACGAGTGATCCTAATAAAGTTTATTAATTTGTAAACTTTAACATTTGCTTTTTTACATAGTTGATTTTTATTTGAAGGAACTTGCAAATTGATTTACAAACAAAACAGGAAGATTTTGGTAAAATTTACTCTGAATCCATAACGCTGATCTTGCGCTTTTTACAGGAAGGGCACTATGAGTACAAGTACATAGTAGATGGTGAATGGACCTGTAATACTTCTGAGTTAATGACAAGTCCCCAAGGGGATGGTCATGTCAACAACTACATTCATGTAAGGGATTCTGCCTAATCTATTAAACTCATCAACTTGCTCTATTAATCTCATCTACAGGAATCTCTTCTTCCAAACATCGTTGCAGGTCTCAAGCTCTGATTCTGATAACGAGTCTAAAGCACTGCGAAAGCGTTTGATAGCTGAAGATGATCTCACTTTGGTTGAACGGCAAATGATTCGAGAGTTCCTGGAGCAGTAATTGTTGAGTTCTAACACTAAGGTTTCGTTTGTGACCACTTTCTTATTATTTTTTAAATCAGCTTTTTAGTACAAAAATTTTAATTTTTTACTAGAAATCTACTTTAAGAAGCCGTAGGAAAGCCGTCCTAAACAGAGCCTAAGTCGAGCCCATTGAAAAAGAAGTATGTATGAAATTGACCTCTATATGAATGTTTCATCTCTTAATTTGCCTTTACTCCTGCAGTATAGCAAACCAAGGCATATGAATGTAGAAGTCTGCAGAAGATATTCGCGTGGGGGGATAAATAACGGGTTGCAGTTTTTCCAAGTAGGGTTTTCAGTAAGGACAACTTCAATAAGGTATGGGTAGCATTATTTTGATGAACTCACAATAAGGAAAAATTTATTATATCAGCATGTATCATATGTTTTGTTTGCTTACAGTACATTGATTTTTGTTGGACGTCTTTGGTATTGTCAATATTTACTGGAAATGCCTTAAATATCAGTCATGGGGCTCTCCTTTGTGCTGATACGCAGATGTTTTAAAATTTTGGTGTTGTTAAAAACTCAAGTAAACAATTAATTCTAGTCACATATTAAATTAAACAAAAAGTATGTAACAGCCCAAAATTCTTAGCTATCAAAGTATTGTTCGTTTTGGCCTAATGGTCGCACGGTTTTTCTCGTTGTAATTTTCTAGTAGGTTACTCATCTAAGGATTGCCCTTGCATGAGCATGTTTAACTATGGAGTTTTTATTATGAAATTTTTTATAATAACATAAACTCTTAACTATTGAGGTATTGTCCACTTTGACTTAATGACCTCACGGTTTTATCCTATTTGTGGAACTTTCCAGGAGGTCATTTATTTCAGGATTGCTCCTGGACAAGCATGTCTAACTTTAGAATTTCTTAATAAAATTTCAATCATTATACCAAAAGGCATCTCAATGTTTAAGAGTTTAATTTTTTTTTTACTTAAGAGATCTTAATCTTCACATGAGAAAATTTTAGTTTGAAGATAATTTTGATTTGTGATCTATTTTATTCAATTTTGATCTCCTTTCGATTCATTCTCCCCATGAAAAACTTTCTAATGTTGCGTTGCCTAGAACTACAAAGGGAATGCATTTTTTGATTGAATAAGTCATGCTCTTCCAAACTTTACAGGACTCAAAATGGTTGTTTATCGTTCGTAAGTGTCTTGGAAAATTTATGATATTTGAAATTCCTGTTGATCGCTAATGACTTCCAGCAAAATGATGAATTTGTCAAGAAAAAAAAAATCACGGGGAAATCATTTGATGAGCTAGTAAGATTGCATGTATAACTGAGCCTTACACGGGGTCATGGTTGGGTACCCAACGCTCTGAGCTAACGGGCTTTGCCCACCCATTTCCACCTATGGTAACTTTCGGGATGTCATACCCAACCACACACACCCACTTTTCACGATTTTTGAATGCAGCGTGCATCGAATTAATGGCCTTGAGGTTTTTTGCCATTTTCTCTGACTGCAAACTTTCAAGCCACATATCAAAATTTATCGTGGTCACGACGCGGTTCAGTATTACGCACTGCGTAGTAAGGATTATTGTAATATACTTCATGTATATGGTAATTAGTAATGTAAATCTGTTTGTCCTCTATGTTGAGTATCCATCCATACCCACCCACGAGGTCATGGGTGTACCCATATTCACCCATGCCTATTGGGTATGGGTGGGTATATGGGTGGGTGTGGGTATGGGCACCTAATGTAGGGCTCTGATGTATAATGTTTATATTAATATTATTCATTATGCTTTGCTATAAATTATTATTATTATTAGGTAAAAAATTGATAAATTTTACTATTAGTTTTTAATTTCATGTCTTTTAGTATTATCAAGTGAAATGAAGAACACGTTTTATATTAAATTATTTCAAACCATATACTATTAATGAAATTTTGGCATAGAAAATGGTGGGAAATTATGTAGGATTTGGAGGGTGGAGTGTTTTTACTGCTTTAATTTTCAAATTATTGTTATCCTTTAGTGCATATTATTTATTATTACTTTTTAAAAATTATTGTGATATTAAGTTATTTTTTGCCATCAAATTTATTAGTTTATGGTAGTTATATTAAAATTATTATCTATTTTTTTTTTTTTAAATTATAATACTCTAATTTTTTTTTTTTTAAAGTTGAGTAGCCATTTCAAAGGAACTCTTAATCATTTGGCATTATATAACTTAGGGTAATATATCATAGGAAGTTGACAGATCTTTAAAATATAACATAATTTGCAATATTGCTTCTACAATTTATTTATATGATTACATATATATTATCAATATAATTTAATAATCATGGTATATTGAGGTCCTATTGTTCTTTTTGACCTGCCCTTCATCCTCTATTGCACGAGAGATTATTCTATGTGCATGTCAGACGTAGCTCTACATCTGGAGGCGAATTAGGTGCAACCTTGTTAGTGTTACCAAGTTGCAGTTCCGGGTAATACAGAGCGAAGGGGCGATGTGAAGTATTTTGACTGATCTCCGCATAGCATGATTATTAAATTTTGAAGTTATTTTCTCCAATAAGTTATTTAAATTTTTTCATATTCTTATTCATTTCGGGTTCAAAAAAGACTTCTCATGATTATTTTTCAATGGATTTGCTATACCAAGGGATTTTCTATGAGAATTATTAAATAAATTTTAGTTTTTTAAATCGACGAGGAGACTTTATGTGGCATAAATATGTGATTATGGAATGAACAATGGGATTTTATCCTTTATTTTATGTTTTATTCAATTTCTCTTTTAGCTCTCAATTTATGCATTTTTAACAACCTTAGTAGACATCCACAACTCCTTCATAAACTCCACAACCTCTATAACAATTCAAAATCATCAACACATCTCTGTCCACACCAAAATCTTAGGCTTTCCGATCCCATCACAAGTTTTACCCCTCTAACATAAAATCAACACTAATCTCTCCACCCACCATCCCTCTTCCCTCTAGGGCTGTCAAAATCGGGTCACGGGTCGGATTCGGGTCCAACCCGAAATTGACCCGATACTGTTCAACTCGACCCGTTTTTGCAAACGGGTCGGTTTCCCGAACCTGAACCCTACCCGCTTCGGGTCCGGGCCAACCCCAACCCGATCCGATTCGGGTATATTTTATTAATTTTTTTATTTAATTCACTTTATTTAAATCTAAATCAAATTAAGGTAAGATTTACTTCAATTAATTTAAAATAAATCAAGATTAATTTAATTTGGGCAATAATGTTTATAATTTTTTGAAATATCATTTACTTATTTCATAAAAATACATTAAAATCCTCGTAATTTAATTAAAATAAATCCGGTCCAACCCGAATCCGACCCGGTTTTACAAACGGGTTGAAATCCCTAACCCAAACCCGACCCGGTTCGGGTTGACCCGAACCCGAAATTTTCGGGTCGGGTTCGGGTCGGGTTTTCGGGTCGGGTCAAATATTGACAGGTCTACTTCCCTCCAAGGCATGTAAACCATGCTAGACCCCTCAAGCAATTCGAACTGGTTCTAAGTCAATCTTTTCTGAGCCTACAACAACCCACAAGCACCAAAAACAGTTTCTTCTTCTTTCCTACCTCTTGAACAACCCTTAACCCTTATTTACCCTAATAATAATCCATTCTAAACACTTCCAAAACCCCTTCCCACATCCACCTCACACCACCACTTAGCGGGCCTTCTCATCAAGATCCTCACACTAAAATGCCCCAAAAAGTTCGATATTTCCCTATTATGGGTGGAATATTTCCTCAAATTTTATCTGATCTTCTTTAATATTTTAATATCGCTTACTTTTTTTCCTATGTCATTTCTTTTTGATTTGAAAATGTAATGACTTAATATTTGTCGTCCTTTTATAGATTGTACTTGTTAGAGATAACTCATTATTTCTCTTATTTCCTCGGATTCTTAGAAGGCCATGAAAGGACACATCACTCAACAATGGCTCTTTTCATCTCTTCTGTGATTGCTTGTCATGCCTTGAATATCTTTTAGTGCTTGCACATTATTTTTGTTCTTTATTCATTTATTTGTCTTGCATCCTTTTCTCTTTTATAATATTTATGTTAAGCTAGCACATACATCATTGCAAAATAATGCTCTTTGACTTGAAGAACTTCAAATAATGTAGGGAAATGAAATAATCATAAAATAGAGAATAATAATTCATATGTTTTGTTGTTAAAAAAAAAAAGACTTATTTGAGATGTTGCATTTAAGATATCAAGGAGCTATGCATCATTTGTGATCTTTTAAAAATTTTCATAGAGTTTTCTTAGGGATGTAAGTGCGTGGAGTTGAGCTTGAGTCATTCTTGGCTTGAATTTGATATTGATTTATTAAACAAGTTTCGAGTTGAATTCTACGAGTTTGAGTTGCCTCATGAGCCGATATATTTATTATGAAAGAGAAAAAATAAGTCTAATTCAAGTCATTTTTTAATAAAATGATTAAAAAAATAAATGAGATATTAGAAGAAAAATAATAAGAAATGTTTTATTTGAAAAAAAAAATGAGATTTAGTTTTTTAGATATTTTTAATAATTTTATACTTTAATTTTTAAGAGCTAGTTAGCAAGCTAACGAGTCATCTAATGCTAATCATTTGGCCCCTCCTAGAAAGCCAGTGGAGGAGCTCGTAGATCCCCATCTTCTACTTGTTGGTGGTGATGAATTGGATAATAAATGATTAAACTTTTAATTAAAGTCTTCCATTGTTCATATTCAAAATTTATTCAAGTTTTGTTTGATACATCTTTCTCACTATTTTCTAAAGCAATTTTTTAGTACAAAAATTTCGAATTCAAAAAATTTTGTACTAAAAACCAGTTTTAGAAAGAAGTAAAAAAATTGTCACAAAATGAAGGCTTACACTCTTAATAAAAGCTTATTATTTGAAATTTGATTAGAATTGAAAATAAGTATCATGTGGCCGCCCATGCCTTCTTTCTCCTCATTTTCTACCTTATATTATATAAACCTGATATTATGTTCAAAAAGCCTTTCAAGCTAACTCTCCTCATTAGCATTTCTATAGTTTCACTATTCATTTATAATACCACCCTCTCAAGAGATTAATTATGGGCCCCATCTTTAAGACCTCTTATTTTGAAATAAGTTGAATGAATGAGAGCTTATATTGCATAAATACACCTAAAATTAGATTTTTATTATGAGGATTTCAAAATAATCTTAAATTTTAAAACTAATATAAAATTAATTGGAGATATATTATTAGAATGTGCGAATCAAAGTAGAATTGAAGTTGATTTGATATATAAAAAACTAAATTTATTTTTAACAAAAAAATTAAAGATATAAATAAGTAACAACACTTTTAAATATTAAAATTAAATTAACAAATGATAAGTAGTGAATGTAAAAAAAAAAAAAAAGGATTAAGATATCCCAATCAAACATTTGGATAGGATGATATTTATGCTTCGTCTTAAAGCAGCTCTTTAGTAAAAAAAAAAAAAAAAATTTAAACTAGAAAGCTATTTTAAGAAGCAATAAAAAAGTTAATTATTTGGCCCTCCTAGAAAGCCAGTGGAGGAGCTTGTAGATCCCCATCTTCTACTTGGTGGTGATGACTTCGTGGTGGAGTTGTTTATTAGTCCTCTTAGTATTTGAATTATTGCTAAGTGACCTATTTAGGGTGGGTTTCTTGATATTTTGATGTACTATTTATATTTGATTGATGGGTATGAAATTGTTTATAGTTTTCTCTTACGTGAGTTAGATGAGTTATAGATAGGTGATCATGCATTAGAATTGAAAGGAGAAGAGATGGAGCAATTGACTGAAGGCTCAATGAGAGCACCAATTGATACAAAACCATGCAAGACATGCTCAGTATGCTAGAGAGCATGAGAACTTGAAAAAAAATGGAAGAATGAAATCATAAGATAAAGATTTTAATTCATTACTTCAAGTATGCACTAATATTTGCAAATGAAAAGTATTCAAAGACATGTTGAAGTTAGAGTGAGTAGTTCTTTCTCTTATTTCCTCAGATTCTTAGAAAGGACACATCACTCAGCAATGATCATTTTCATCTCTTTTGTTATTGCTTGTCATGTTTTGAATATCTTGTAGTGCTTGCACATTATTTTTGTTCATTATTCATTTATTTGTTTTGTATCCTTTCTCTTGTTCAGTATTTATGTTAAATTAAAACATACATCATTGCACAATTTACTTGTAGAACTTTAAATAATGTAGGGATATGGAATAACCATAAAATAGAGAATAATCATTCATATATTTGGTAGTAAAAAAAAAAGACTTATTCGAGTCAAACCTTACTTAAATTTGACTCACTAGCTCATTGAGCTAGGTCATTTATCAAGCCAACTCCATACTGACTCAAGAGTGACACGACTCACTTAAAAAACATCTTTGTTCCTATTCATTCACCATTACAATAGAGATTATTTCGCATAGAAAGGAGAAAAATTCATTAGATCATATGCATTAAGGATTGATAACTATAAGAATAAAATATGTAAACTAGATGAACATTTCCAATCCTTAATGGGAATTCTATAAAGAATTCGTTCCATGATTTTAGCATAATTAAGCTAACGATCTTTTCTATGCCACTCAACACATGACTTGTTATTGCACATAGTAAGATGATGAGCATATTTTATGTGATATTTATTATCAAACAAATTAGATTTGCTTGTACTAAGAAATCAATCAAATGTCTTGGAATTTAATTTATTTAAAAAGTGTGAAGAAATTGCAAGATTTATAAAGGCATTCACTTAATTCCTTTGTATATTAAGACTTTTTACATTTTTTTTAATGGGAAAATACTTTGTGCTATTTTTATATGAGTTATGTGAGAGTTTATTTATTTGGTCCTTATTATTGTATTATCCAATATTAGAGAGTGCGAATTCCTTGAGCTTTCATGCTTTGAGGAGCTTATCGACAAGTTTGTGAAGATAGTGGAAAATTTTTATAATGTGGTCCTGATCTTTGTTAAATGCATAATATGTTGGATGATGAGTTTGAGGTTGTTCATATCGTGAAGAGGACTGATAGAAGTACTCATTTTCGTTGATTACATACACCAACTCTATATTTGATACTGATAAAGGAGTTTATGTAGGATATTTATTGATTGCTGGTGACTTTCTTATACTCAGAGACTGATGTGCTGGGGGATGACATCATTAATTTCATCGTACATGGTGACACCGATGTTTATTTTTTAGTTTAATTTTATCATTCGTCAAGTTGAAGCTGATATGATGTCTATTTTGTCGAAGTTAATGATGTTTCTAGAAGTCTCTAATGACTAGAATGTTGAGTTGTTGAGGTTGAATTTCAACACTATTCTAATAGCCATCGTTAATATAACTACCAATAATTTGGCCAATGTCTTTAGCCGGTACAATCCTAGTACATATTTGAGTAATCCCTCTTTGAGACCTTGGTTAAGTGTAGCTTGGATGATAATATATCTAAAGCCTTGACAATTATCATTTCATGATGAATAACAAATCATTTAAGAATAGATCAAACTAAAGAGAAAGAAAAGAGAGAAAAAAATTTAAGAGTAAGAAACTTTAGAATTTCACTATATTACTAAAAAATACAAGAATGATATAAATGATTGAATATATCAATTTATCCTCAAACCCTTAATTCATAATTCTGAAAATTTGATCTTTTTGAATTGAATCATATATGCTCTCTAACATTAAATTAGCAATAAAAAAGAGTTAGAAATTATTTGCAAATGAGAGTTTGCCATCCAATCGAATGTTAAATGAGTGTGTATCGTCCGTCAGCAGCTCCACCCAAACGTGAATATCAGCGGCATTCTCACGATTTGAAAAATTTGTCGCCAATTTCAACATCACACTGTTCACTAACTCAAATTTTTTTTTTTTTGAAAATTCAGAAAAATTGATAAAAGTAAAGATATGATTAAAAATAAATATAAACAAAGAGATGAGAAGGAATATACAAGGAATATTTTTTTTTTTATGTCAAGAAATAGAGTTTCATTGGAAATAAACTACTCTTTGATTTGATTATTACTATATTCTAAAGTGAAAAATGAATTTTTTAGTTGGAGATGTTCTAAGATAATATTAAAGCAAGATATCCCAAAATAGAACAAATTATTAAAATTCAGTCAGAAGCATTTGGGAAAAAAAATGAGAAATTGGATTTCATGAAAGCCAATTGCTTAGATAATAAACATATCAACACTATCAAAATCACACTTCTTCATATGTTTTCAAATACAAAGTGATGATCTCATACAAACTAAGATGAACAAAATATGCACATTACTGTAGACATTAATTCATAATTTGAAAAAGTAAAATATTAAAAAAAATCACTCACAAATCACAACACAATTAAGCAAAAAAATAAGTAAAGAAAATAATTTTTTTAATATATTTTATCTACGAATATATATATATATATAATTATGAATTATTTATACTGATTTTCTTCCTCTTGATCTTCACACTCTCCCAACTATCAACCTGCAAATTTCTGGGCTGAAACAAGCTCCTCAGCTCCTCAGCTCCCACGTCTATTACCTGCACCTCCTCTAATCTTCTCTTCCGGCATGCCGCCGGCAATCTTACCTTCCTTGGCGCCGCCGGACATCTTCTTCTTTCAACGGCCTCCAGTTTGCTTTTATCCAAAATTGGAGTGCAGCAGTCGTGTTTCTCCAGCGAAGCTGACACAGTCGAGCGTTTAAAGAACAAGAGCTCGAGCTCCTCCGCGTCGATGTAGATATGGTTAGTTTCCGGCGAAGCCCGTTTTCGGCGAGAGGCTGGCCTTGGCTTTCTTGGTGGAGGCGGGCAAGTCATGATTATGGCCGATGACTTTGAAGTCGGGGTTGTTGGTGGCGGAATGGAATTGGCTTCCGGCGTAGATGGCGAGGTTTCCGGCGATGTGGCGAGATGATGGTCTTATTATATTATATTTTATTATGGTTTTTTTATATATATATTTTAACTCAAGGAGAATTAATGTTATTTATAATGTAAGAATATCAAAATTAAAAAATATAATAGGGCCATGAAAATTTAATTTCATTTGCATTTAGTGTTTTTGCATATTTCCCTTCTAAAATTAATAAAATTTATTTTACTACTATGTCATACTTTCTTATTACATTTGCATTTTCATTTTTTTTTTCAATATCTACAATTTAATTCTACAAGATAGAATTCTTGAAATAGAAGAAAATTGATGTAGGAAAGATTTAGTAAAGACTATGACTTTTAGTGGATATTGATTATCTTATATTTTATTATTTTTATTATGTTATTTTTCATTTGAGCTAAAAAATAATTTCTTTATAATTAAATAATATCAAAACTAAAAAAAATATGATGTGATCTAGAAATATAGCATATGTGAGGTCTATATTACCATATCAAATTTGCCATCTTATTTTACCAAAGAAAGCATGACTAATCATCTTTTGAGACTTCTAGCTAGAGAGTTGTTTTTCTTCTCCTAATTACTCCATTAAATTGAATTAAATGTTTTTGAGTTTCAAAGATGTTATGAAGTCTAAAGCAAGTTCTTAGGTGTATTTATTAAGTTTTCGTTTGGTACATGTTTCTTACTTATTCTTTAAGCAGCTTTTTAATACAAAAAAATAATTTTTTTGCACTAAAAATTGTTTTAAGAAGCAATAAGAAAGTTGTCTCAAACGAAGCCTATATCTTTTTTAGGTCATAACTCCAAACTTAACTTCCCCTTAAACTCCTCATAAACACATAACTGATTTAGACCTTCTTTTATATGTCTTAGTCACCCTTCAATTTTTCACCTCTCAAAATTTACAAGCTATAAAATTACTCTTAATACATTCCCTTCCAGCTCTTAACATAAAATAATTAAAAATATTCTAAAATTCACCACAAAAACTACTACATCCACTGCATAAGAATCGATATATCTTTATGAGTGAGGCAATTTATAGAAGTAAGAAAAGAGGTCCACAAATCCTCACTAGCTCGAATGTAGTAGAAGGCCTAGCCATAAGTTACCATGCATCCATAATAGGTCATTGTCCTTGGGGTTAGCATTTCTAGTCATATTGGTCTTCTTTAGGGCATCTCCAACCGAACTCCAAACGCTTGAACGGCGTCCCTGACCAGCTCGTCCATTTTTACCTCTCTACCGAACTTGCCGCGGGAAAGAATAGACGACCGTTATCTGCAAAATGGTGAAAAATGGAGTTCGATTGGAGATTAATCACGACATTTTATAGTTTCACGACATTTTGGAGTGAAAAATGAGATTTTCGGTTGGAGATGCTCTTAGGAGTTCACAACCTATAAAAATTAGAGTTTTTTAAACAACAAGTATTTTTTCCCATGTATCACTCACCCTAAATTCTTGTCAAGGAACCAAAAGTAATAACCCTAAGATAATTATAATTCATTTGTCAAACATGCTTATGATAACAAAAAATTATTCTATGCGGTCACCGGAACGGCGTTCAGAGGCGAATGAGAACGCACCACGTCATTTTTTTGTTGTGTACCACATCTATGTATAGCTCAGTACCGAGTGACATGACGCGTTCTAATTCGCCTTTGAACCTTTTAGTGACTGCACAGAATAATTTCTCCATGATACGACCTATAAATATAGCCACCGAGACATGATGTGATTTGATACAAACATAACATATAAGAAAATTTTCATATTATATGATATTAATAGTAAGATACCTTTGCATGCATATGTATATGAAACAATAGAAATGATTTTCTACACAGATATTTTTATTATTTAACATTGGCATAAGTTATGTCTTTCTTATACCGATAACAAGCTTGTTTCTTACAACAATGGCCATTAAAGCTTGAACAAATCAGTTTGATTCCATCAAGCTTTTGGCCTGTCGAGGAAGCTTTTTTCATCTTCAAGCTGAAGAAGAGACATTTTTCTAAAGAAAAGAGCACTAATATATATACATAAGAATTAAAATTTTGATGGATAAATTTAAATTATTTTTTATTAATATTTAAACTTCCCTTAATAACTTAATTAATATTTAATAAATTATTTCAATTTTTATTAACATCTATGAATTGAAACATATTTAGTAATTAAATTATACATTTAAATCATTTGTATCAAATATATAATTAATAAAATTCGATTTTAAATCTAAATTAGATAAAATTATAGTATAACTTTGTTATTATTTATAACTTTATTTGTTCTATTCATTTAATTTGTAAAATATAAAAAAAAATATTCTATTTGAAGCTTATAAATTTTACTATTTAAGATGTTGATAAATTTTAGATATTATTACATACATATTTATCTAATTAATTACCAAAAAAATTTCACCAATACATATATATTTTTAATTTTTTTCCAAAAAGAAAGATTTATTTATTTTTTACACACGTCAGTATTCTTAAGAAATTTATTCCCCTCCGACAATCTCATAGGATGCCACCAACTGCATTAATGCAATTTTTTGATCCGTCTGATGGGCAAATGGAGTGATCAGAGCCGTTCGATCAAGGTGGACCAAGCTGCCTCGGATACGGTCACTAAGGTTCAAAAATTCATGCTTCAGAGCCGTGGATTTTTACAGTATGGACCCTTTACTTTTTGTATTTTTCTTTAGAACAGCTAACGAATCTGCTGTGGGCTTTACGAAAAGTTGCAAGTACAGATCTGTAAAGTAAATTTAAAAAAAAAAATTATTAAAAAATATAAACTTATGCCAATACATTACTATTAAAAGATCAAAGTAACATTTTGAGAGAGGAAAAAAAAAAAAACTAACTTGAGATCTATCATGCCACTATCAAGAGATAGGAGAGGGCCTCAAAATATAAATTTTTGAGGTGTAACAATTATTGGTTCTGTTATTATGGCAAAGGACTAGTCTGATATAATATTCGAGAATCAGGTCAGTCAAAATCATGGTTATGAAGATCATTATAAGGAGGCCAAATATAAGAGGCGAGAAAGATGAAGTAGGAAAAATTATTATGTCATTTATTCATCTATAATTAACGATCAATATAAAGGCGGAGTTGAATATCTATGGTAAAGTATCATTCTATGTTCTTTACTTCTATGTACGTCTTATAGCATACTTTATTTTCTCAGTAATTTTATGAAGAGGTGGCTGAGTATTTGAAAAAGATGTGATTCCTTCCCAATCAGATGTGATTTGTAGTGATTTGTATAAGAGTGATGTATGGATGCTTGGTGACCCTAGGAATGAATGTAGTGTAGTTAAGCTAAGAAATGTCCTAATTAGGTTTGGCCAAGAGAGAATTATTCTCCTTGTTTGATAGTAGGAAGTTCAATCTTGTGTTAGGGTTTGTATTTAGAATGGCCAAATAACTTGAAATCACTTACATGTTATAGAGAGAAGTTTTTATAGTATATTTTGAGTTTTAAATAAAATTTTAAGTGATTTTTATAGGTTAGGAGAGGGCAAAATTGAAACCAGGTATTTTTAGTGTAAAATAGGTCATTATTAATAAACTAGGTAGATTTCCTTTTTTTTTTTTTTTTTTTGAAGTATGAGGCAGGAATTAGCCACTAAAAAAATGCTATCTACACTCATGGGTGTCATAAATAAACTCAAAACAAAATTCATTAGAAGGTTCTCCAAAGGTTTACATAGTATAGACAAAGCAATATAATTCTTCTCTTTTTATTTTATTGCTTTTGTCTACTTGTAAATAAAACATCCAACAACAATCCTATCCATATCTTTCTTGATGAAGGGCCAATAAAATCTACTCTCAATAATATTGATTATCTTATCTATTCCTCAATGTATTATAATTCTTTTAGAATGTCGCTCTAGTATCATAAAATCTCCAAGGGATGTTTTAGGAATACTCAAATATTTATATCTAAATAAGTATCCATTTGAAACTACAAAATGACTTACCAAAGATAAAGGCTTATCATTATGCTCATGATAAATCAAATGAAATTCTAGATAAATAGGATAAGTAGGAAAAGCCTCCCCATGTCATATTTCATATGAAAATTTTAAACATCCCAACACCACTTTCAAGTGTTTTTTGACCATATTTCATAGGAAAATTTTAAGGAAATATGGGCATGTGTGAAGCAAAATAACCACAAACTCTAGAACTCAACAAGAAACACCCATCTACCATTTCCAAAGGTTAAGCTCATTAGATTTACTCACTTGCAAATCCTAATTTCCTAAGTGCAAGAAGGTATATTCTTATTTGACCAACTCTAACCGCCCCACCATATCCCTACACTCCATATTCAACCCTAGGTTTTCTCAGGGATATTAGATAATCTCTATAGCGGCCAACAAATCATTAAAAAAATTGTTTAAAACAATCCATCATTTATAATACACCACATCACACTTTAATTAAACATACTTATATGATTATTTAGAAATACACTTATGCAATGCTAGTCTTGATCCATATAAGACTATAAGTCAAATGGGATAATTTTGACTCCATAGATGAGATATCCATTTCTACTCTTTCTCTAGCTTTTCTTTTTAATGCTAAGGCTTATAAGCCATACATTCTTTCAAGAACTATGGGACATATTTATTTTTCTATGAATCAAAGTCTCTTCGTTAAATTGAGATTACGAGGCTCTTTGCTATGATACAATTCATTATTGTTGATATATAAAGTATTTCATTATAAGGCTGGGTCAACTATGTTTATATCCAAGTGCCGTCAAGCTTGTTCACTTGTAATGATGGAGCCATGAAATCTTCATAGAGTCATTTCTATATATTTTTAGATTTATCAAATAAAACCCTTTTGGCCCATTCACTACTTTTGACTAATGCATAAAATTTTTTACGTGAAAAGGTTGTTATTTACTTGAATATGACGATTCACCCTCTACCTATTGGTATGACTTATCTTGAAGCATAGACTATCCTATAATGACAATGCTTTTCAATCATAATATATTCCTTTGATGTTTATTAAATCAAATCAAAATATAAGTATAGCTCCTTTATTAAAAGTTTCTCTAGAGGTATACAAGATTGCAATATTAGGGGATACATATCCTTTAATATACCGACGAATCAGATTCTCTTTAGTTTTAATTTTAAAATCTTAAAATTAATAACATAACTTTTTATGAATATTTTATACGAGTTCAGATAAGACTAGTTTATCCCATCTCAACAACCTCTTTTCTCATCTTTCCTTCTAGAATCTTCTATACAAAAAGATACCCTCATATCATCCATATTGTTTTTTAATCAGGTTTGATTTGAGACAACTTTCTTACTATTTTTAAAACAGTTTTTTTTACAATTTTTTCTTGAGAAAATTTTTTGTATTAAATAAATGTTTTAGAAAGCAATAAAAAAACCGTCACAAATAAAACCTAAATCATCATTTAGGCTTTGTTTGGGACGGTTTTTTTACTGCTTTTTAAAACGGAGTTTTAGTACAAATTTTTTTATTTTTGTACTAAAACGGAGTTTTAGAAAGCAATAAAAAAGCAGTCCCAAACGAAGCCTTAATTTCTACCATTCTAGCTCTATTCTCCACATATTGGTTATGCTATTCCTTATATCTTAACAAGTCTTCCCCTCAACATATTCCAATGATCATAATGACCATCAATGCATTAGTTATGTTGTTGCTCCAAAAATCTAAACTTAGTGAAATAGAAGAGAACAAAGATGCTGTAGTAATCTGCTTCTCTCACAAATCCTCTCTATTTGCTAACTCTTTAAAACCTTACACCACCATTAAAAAAAAAAATTAAAGTCAAAGAACAATACAGCTGAAAAGTATACACAGTAAAAAAATCTAATGAAAGATAAGTAGGATTTGCTCATCATAAAATATTATGATACAAAATCTACATATTTGAATATTACTTTCAGAAGCACTCACTGAAAAGAGGGAATACTTCTTTACTTAACAAGAGAATTGGATTGCTTAGCAAACTGGCTTGATAATGTTTTTATCAACTATGCTAAAGGTTAACATACTGGGATCTCAATTAATGAAAGTTTACTGTTAGGAATTTTACAATTTAATTGTTTTCTTATGAAGAATTGAGTTTCTAGTGATTGGATCAAGAAATATGTTGCACCATTGATTTAGTCTTCGTTTGGGACGGCTTTCTTCCTGCTTCTTAAAGCAGCTTTCTAGTACAAAAATTATTCTTTTTTTAACTAGAAAGCCGCTTTAAAAAGTAGTAAGAAAGCCATCCCAAACGAAGCCTTAATCATTTTTGCAAGAATAATAATAACTTCATATGCACTTAATGCCGTATTATCATATCAAGCTTTAAGTTTTGTTTGAGATGACTTTCTTACTACTTCTTAAAGCAGCTTTTTAGTACAAAATTTTTTAAAAGAAGTAGTAAGAAAGTCATCCCAAACAAAACCTTAGTTGAATGAAGAGGTTCAGAAAGTAGATAATTGCTACATTTTATTAATGTTATGTAACTGGGATTGGCACTGAATGAAGGTTTCAACTAATTCATTAAAGTTCCCGATAAATAGGTCAAAAACAATTCGTTAGTACAAGTAGTGTGACTTTGATACAATAATAGAATAATGGAGGAGGATCTAACTCGATATGAATTACATGACTAATACTACCTGCAGTCTGGCATATCATCTGTAGCCATAACTTCCGTTGGCCGCCATAACAAACAAAAATGATAAATTTTGGGTAAGGCATTAAAAGCTGGACCTACTCAATTTTTCCGATGTGGTTTGAGATGTCTATTCCGTTATGTTCCTCTGCTGTCCACTGCTCTCTCAACTGTTACAAGAAAGAACTAAGTTGTTATGGATAGAGAGAAAAAGAAAATCCTTTCACAAACAAAGAAGCACTTATCTGGAACACTATATTTTTAGATTGTTGATATTCTAATTCCACAAACTGGAAGGCATTAGAGACAATGCTTCTATTGCTGTAACATGCATCATATACTAATTACTCACTCGGTTCATGTAAGCTCATAGTTCATTTGATGTCCAAATCAGATGTTTCTGTATTTGAAATTTGAAGAATGGTTGCCATTATTAACCTCACACAATGGAGCTACAATTTTTTTTGTGATCAGGGTTATCTACCCACTGCCACTTTAAAGGAAGCGCTTGACGGCGTAACTAATCTCTCGGCAGAATCTAATGAGGCCACCCGCCGGCACAAATATTAAGGCACTCAAATTCCTACTAAAAGACAGGTATTTTGTAGGTCAATGAGATTTTGTAAGATTTTCAACTTCCAAAATTTTAATCAAGATTTTCAACTTTCAAAGTTTTGTCCATATCTTTTCCCTTTTGTTCTGTTAGGTATGCCATAAGCTATGAATTTTTTTAGCATGCAGGGTCAACCGTCGTCAGGTGAGGGCTTTGAGACATTACTCATAAAGATATGTAGTAGTTACTTGATTTCCTACACAAGTATTTTAAAAAAACAACTTTAAATTTGATAAATCCGCATTTTCTTGAATATAATTAAAATCAATATCAGATTAAATATATTATCTATCAGCATGCAGTACAATTAGCCATAAATCATAAATTGAATTGCCGCTAAAGTGCAGTACTAATTCAATAAATTCTTATTTAATATCAATTGAAGAAAAAGCCTAGAAGGGTTCTAAGTTTTTTCTCCAATAGATGATGAATAACAACTTGCGATTTAACTCTTTTGCAACCAATCCATGAGTTTATAGTTGCAATCTTGCAGAAAATGCTCCAAGATAAAGGCATCAAAATGAAGATCATTATGGCAAGAGGATGTAAACTTACCTTTGCAAGGTGTGCTTTCTGAAATCTATAGCCCTGAAATAGAAAAGAGTACTGAGGCATTAGCAAACAGATTCCATTTTACAAAGCAATCATAAGCTTTACAGAAAAAAATGGTTTAAGTAATACCTTGTCAGTCCCATAAATGTAATCACAATAGGTAAATACTGATGCAAAGTTGCTTTGGCTCTGTCCACCAACATAATGGTGATAATCATGGTACTCCGCGCCTCCATAGAAAGGAATAAATTTGGTAGGGTTAAAGGGAAAGTCATAGCTGTATAAAGTGAACTTTTTAATAGCAATAATACAGTGCACAAAATAATTAAATAAAATTCAATAGTAAGAACATCAAATTTTTAAAATCAAAGCAGTACAAAAAGAAAAGAAAAAAAAACATCACTATATCGATGTCTCCAAAAAATCCAGTTAATCGGCACGAATCTTGAGATAATATTCAAATCATAAACTTCTTAAAAAAATCAGGACCATCCAAAATCTAAATTAAACAAACTTGTAGTTGAACTTAACATCTCAACGATACATACCCATCAACATCACAAATGATCCGATGTAAGTCCAAATGAACTCAAATTAAATACTTGAAATATATTTGATCACTTCTTGTGGGTTTCGAAAATTCATGCCCCGGCCTCTCCGCAAACCCCTTTCTTTCTTTTCTTTCGAGTCGTCGATGAGAGTTTTAACATTTAAGTTCTAGAGGCAAATTTTTAGAAGGCAGATTGGGTTTTGAATAGGTATTACCAAGAGATTTCGCCCTCATTTTGCGAGAACTTTATGATATGAATTCAGGTTTCCTATAGGCGTAAGCCCCTATAGTTAATTACCCCTCCCGATAGTGGGAGACAAATTTTTATTAAGGCTAGTCGTCAAACAAATACGTAAAGGTATGTGGTATATGGTGTATAGTAGCAGCATGAGCTTTGATATTTGAAATTTGATATTTAAAATTAAAAATTTCACCACCTTGTACTTAAAGTGGATGGTGGGGGAATGATGATTAATCAGATCAAGATATCATGGTTCTGTCATCCCGGATCATCATTGTCCCTGGTCTACTTAGTCAGACGACCCAACCAGACAGAAGGATTCTTGTCGGCAACCATGGATTCTTTCATCTAAGGGTACCTTGTAGACCTGAGGTGAATATTTGTCTAAGAGGACAAATCTGAACTCACCTTATCTAATAGAGGGTTTTATGCCCTATCAATTATATCCTATTGATTCATATCCCAATGATTTAAAGCCATTAGGGAACATGCAGGATATGACTATGATCATAATTTAGTGGTGCCATTTGGCGGCAAAACCATCAGGTTTAGAGGGTCCTGGTAATAATCTTTTAACTGTGGTACCATTTGGCGGTGAAGCCACTGGTTAGAGGACACGTGCTATATCCTTACTGGCAAGAAACTGTTTAGAATAAATCCTAGTGATATTCTCAATCAGACATTCGCTCTTTGTGAGCTAAAGTGACTTCAAGGTTTGTCCAGATCAGTAAATTAGTGCAGATGGTGGACGGATTCTTCTTTAAGTATTTGATGATTTATTTTAATTTTAAATATTTTAAATTTTGTTAGTGTTTTATTTTTGAGCTTTTTATGGTCGTTTGGGTGGATTTTTCAAGTATTTAAGGTCGCATCTAGTTGAGATTTTATGTCAACACGGTCATCATCAAGGTTTATTATTGACTTTACGCCTTTATTAGTAAACTTTTTTGTTATTAGCCTTGAAGGCCTAATATGAACGTATACAAAAAAATATTTTGGTCGATGTTGTGACTGTATATTTGTTTGGTAGTTCGATCCATGTCGACTCCTATCCATTCATGTAAAAGGATCGAGCTCAAACTTAAGTTCAAGTTTGACCCGCATAGCATCCTCAGAAGTTACGTGTGTACATGCAACAAGCTCGTCGGGGTCCATGCGAGTATATACTTTTACATGCATTTTTGCATAACGTATTTATGTAACAGTTACAAGTATATAGTTCCAGACTCTTTCGATTCATGAGGGGGGGGGGGGGTATTTTAAAACGCTTGATACTGGTCAGCTGTGCGAAGATGCCTTATGTCTGCTTGTACGAGTATTGCAAATCCATTGGCATTGTGCTATGCTGGAATTCCTTTGTTGCTTTATATAAGTAGATTGTCGTGCACTAATATATAAGACTTCCACAATTGCTAATAGATGCTTGCACTCATCGCAGGCTTCTATGCTAGCTTGTAGATAACACATTATGCATATGACAAATCTTCTATGGCAGCTTGTAGATGCTTGCATTTTTTGCGTATCACCCATCTTTGCTTTCAGGTGATTAGTGTATTTGCTAGATGTTGGCTTAATACTAGCTGTAGAAATAATTTGGCATCTACTATATGTTGTTCATCGTCATCTATAGGTGGGCTACTGTGCACAGTGAATTTCTTGTACGTTTGCCGCAATCTGCTTAAATATGTTTGTATGGAACCTTGTATTTGCACCATGCTTACAATCATTACCCACAGGCAGCTTAGTGTATTTACTTGCAGCAACATTAGTTACATGCAAGCCGCATTCACTTCAAATTCTTCAAACACCCCTTGGTTGACGATGCATTGCGTAATCGATCATTGTTGTTTGCACAATTGTATGTGTTTTCCCACATGTTGAAGTTGTCTGTAGGGCATTTTTGCATTCATTTCCTGTTACTGATTAACACTCGTAAGCTTATTGTACATGTGACAAATCTCTCATCGTCGTCAACAGGTTTTCGCCATCAGCACATGCTCGTGAGTGCTTGCATATATTACAAGCTCGTCATTTTTGTCGGTAAATGGTATGTTGCATTCGACATAACTCCCCTATCGATGCTTGCAAGGAGTTTCCTATTATTCGTTGAACAATGAATGTCGCCATTTACAAGAGTTCGTATATTGAATGTTGCCATTTACAAGAGTTCACCATATCCATCACGCATCGTCCTTCATTATTTGCGGGGATTTGATATGTGTGCTTATAAGTTAATGTTGACTATAGGGAAGTTAATATGGTCATTGTGTCTTCATGCTTTGCTCGTGAATGTATCACTGCAAGTCCCCTACTACCACTCATAAATAGTTCATTGTATGCATTAGAGATTTTTTATAGCTTGGTGCATTTGTTTGGACTTGTGTCCAACATAAGACTTTTCATTAATATTCAATGCGAGCATTTCCTGTTCATTGGTGTTTATTTCAAGTTCTTATTTGCACATTGATGTTCGTTTGGATGGTCAAGATTATTAATTAGCACTTCGCACTTTTCAATTTCGTTGTGCCTTTTAGAATTTAAAGTCCAGTTTCCTGCTATTTGAATTGAGTTTTGTTCCCAGTAGTCCGATTTACATGTTCAGTACCCTGCATTTTCGTTCAAGCAAAGTCTTTGTAGTTTAGGACAGGTCCCTCGTATTTTTTGAAGTTCTGGTCCTCCGTCATTTGAATTTCGGCAGTCTCCCAACATCTTCCCCGTTTAGGGGGAATTTTGGGAGCTGAGCCTTCTCTATTATGCTATGAGAGCACGTAAGATAGGTGTCAGGTGACACTCCGTAGTCTTCAATCCTACAATGCTACGAGAGTGTGTAGGAGTCTTTAAGGTAGCTTTTTGAAAGATGCGCAGTTTTTGTCTTTCCCTGCTAGCATTGAGGCAAACACAGGTACTTAGTTTTATCCTCGCCACGCTACGAGAGCGCTTAGAGGCCTATTTGCCTCGCCGCAACCATCGCATCGGGTTTCCCTCCCACCACACTATGAGAGCATGTAGGGTGATCCGCCAGCGTGTCGCGAGCCCTGAAAATGGGATTTTAGGGTTTTGAGTTTAAAGGAGTAATTATACCTGAGCAATGAGCGACGACGATTGTATCGGTGGCACGAGGATCGAGGTAATTCACACAAAAATCATTTTCTCATTCTTTTTTTTCTTCCTCTTTTTTTTTTAATTTCCTTTTTCTCTTTTTTTAATACTAAGAATGATAGATAATAAATACAGTAATTAATAGTAATAATTAATAATACTAAAAGTAATAACAAAAAATAGGTTGCTTTTGTTCAAATTTTGTGAATGTAACTATATGTATGGCACGATTAAAGGAGATAATAGAGAGGTTTGCCTGATTTTGACTAGGAGATGGAGTGATAGATGGCTATTGGTTATTTGGGCTGAACTGGTTTCAAATGATTGGGTAAGGTAACAGCACATGAAGGAGCTGAGACAGTCATTTATCCAGGCAGAAGAGGGGCTCAGATAAGGGAAGAGGAGTTGAATACTTGGCTACTGGAATTGG
This sequence comes from Dendrobium catenatum, assembly GCF_001605985.2. Lineage (NCBI taxonomy): Eukaryota > Viridiplantae > Streptophyta > Magnoliopsida > Asparagales > Orchidaceae > Dendrobium > Dendrobium catenatum. The sequence continues at coordinate 2,726,599 of NW_021319436.1, forward strand.
ATTTCTAGAAGGAAGGGGCTTCGGCATGGATCTTCAGGTAGGTCGGACGGATATAGTGAGTGGTTGTAGGGTCGGCCGCAAGTGTTGAGAACCGCACGGGTTGAGGTCGGTTCGAGAGGTGTAGTTGCGGCTGTGTGGATTGCTCAGGTGGATCGAGATTGTGTAGAGGGATTGGTGCTGAAGAAAGTCAGATGGAGCTTTGTTTGGGCTTAAGGCGTGAAGATTGATCAATTAAGGTGAAAGGGGCGCTCCGTTGCAGCACCGATCGAGGGTGGCTGGAGGTTCAGGAGTAGGTAAAATAGACGTCGGGTGAAGTTCGGTCATGGTCCTGCACGAGGGAAAGATTGGAGCGGAAGAACTGCGGTTGGGGTTGGGTAGATCGAACAGATTGAGGCTTACGACTGCGTGGGAAGTGATCGTGAGCAGGAGTGGGAGAACAAAGGAAAACATTCCACTGTGGGGGATCTTGTTTGCATGTAGATGGGAAAGAGTCAAAGCCCTGCTTGTTCATGTTTTAAATTGCCAAAATTGAGATCTTCCCATCACCATTTGAGGAGGACACTATGGCGACATCTTATAGAGCAGTTGAATTGCGTTATTTACGCAGGATTTCCAGAGATTTGACTAGGGATTTCAACGGGATACGAGGTTAGCTTAAATTTATCTTTTTTTATAATAGTTATAATAATAATAATAATAATAATAATAATAATAATAATAATAATAATATCATTAAAATTGTATAAATCAATAAAAAACTTACATGTTTTAAATTTTGTGCGTTGACCCTTTGATTTGCATGCATTTCTTCAAAATTCGCGCATTATAGTCTGTATTAGGTATTGTCGGTGTTTCGAACACAACGATGAAATCCGTTTTGCGATCGAACGTTGTTTTGGGTGAATATGCGCGTCAATTTTGGGTGTTGGTCGTTCTTTTTCACCAATCTCGTCTGATTTGACTGCGAGGGGTTCCCTCTTAGATAGTTTGGGTGAATTTGACGTCCTGATTGCAATGGCACAGTTCGTTTGGCAATCAGAGATAGTTTGGCCCTACAAGTGATGCACCACGTCTACGCGTATGTTGCTTAAAAATTGCCGTTTTTGTCTCTTTTTGTGTGTTTTGATGTGTAGAGTTCAACACTTCTAAACACTAATTGAATGACCAAACATTATCTCAACATGACAAATCTAACAAGCCTAGGATCATAAAATTTTGACATTATTAAAACACTCAAATGATAAATAAATATTGATATCAAGTTGAAATTCAAACTTTATGACTTAGAGTACATTCTTGAACATTATATTTGTATCGTTACTTCATTATCAAATTTTAACAATAGTTATAACCTTATTTAAAATAAATCAAAACTTTGAAATGGCAACTCCATTGATGAAGAACAATTCATCTTTTTAAGCAGAGGCACTAAAGCATATAAGGGGAATACACACCACTTATTAGGTTAGTATTTTATTAGAGTGTACGAAGAAACAATTACGCACCGCCTATACAAGATGGTGGAAGACTTCTCTTAAGATAAAGTGGAGTCCCAATATCAAGAGAAGCAAATCTCTTCTCCTTGTGATGAGATATTTATACTAGAAGAGGGGGGAGGTAAAGTGTTTTTTTAGAGAGAGAGAGAGAGAATATCCTTTAAAATAAAAGAGAAAATTTCTTTAAAATAAAATAAAATATATAAAAAAGGCCAAAAGGAACCTCCAGGAACAATCGTCGCATTGACAGGTGCAGACTGGCACTAGCAAACATCGGCTATGGCCAGCTAGCCCGAACATACCTATTCTAATGTCTTTGGAACCCTTGAGGTTGTTTTTCCAACATTCTAGACTCAATTTTGGAGTCTAAGGGAGCCTCTAATTTTAAACTCAAGCTAATTTTAAAGAATTTGGTGCACAATTTCATAATAATTTTCGGATGAAATAAGCTTTGAGGTTTTACTTGGTTTATGGAGAGTTGAAATTATAATTAAAAAGATTTTACTTGTTTCATCACCTGAGGGGAGGTCTACATTGGGAGTGATCGCATTTCATAATTTATTTTAAAATTATAATTTTGTGTAATGAAGTTTTTAAGAGACTTAGCATATATTTGCTAACAATATAAGCTTCAATCTCTTAAAATTGGTGGACAAATGATATGTCCCCATTATCTTAATTAGAAAGAATGTCAAAGCATTATTCAAATTGAAAACTTTCTAAGAAAATATTCAAAATCATCTAAACTCTAATTTAAACAAACTTATAGTCAAATTAATCATCTCAACAATAGGATACATCAACGCCACAAATGATTCGATTTGAGTCCACATGAACCTGGTTCAAGCACTTGAAGCAAATTTGAAAACTTCTAGACATTAATTGATGGATCAAATAGTCTTCAAATATGGTGTGCTTATAATAAAATTGAGCAGCTTGACAACAAGTATCTAACAAGCCCAAGACCATTTAATTCTGACATCATTAAGACACATAAATGTTGGATAAACTATATATGATCAAGGAGATCAATATAGATCATTTGATGATGTGTTATGGATTCTCGAAAAATTTATCAAAATGCCCTGCTCAAAAAAACTATAAATATGACTATATTTTCTACAGGAGGGGAGGTTTGAGACCCAAGAGAGCAAAACAACTCGATCACATTTTTTGGTGATCACTATCAATGATTACTATTATCAATCATCTCCATCACTCTCAAAATTCCATCATTTTGCGATTATCACTTGACTATTAATATCAAACCCTATTGTTAAACTTGAACTATCCACCTGTGGACGCTTGATTTTTAAAATCCCTATAATGAGAATCAAACTATTATTCTTAATTGTATATAATCCCATCTTATTCAATTGTAAGGAAAGGAGGATTCTTTTGTCATCCAATATATATTAGATTATTACAATTAGATCAGACCCGTGATTTTTCACATTATTGAATTTTCCAAATAAAAATTTTTGGCCTCTTAAAACTTTTGTTTGTGCATATTATATTTTTATATAAAGCTTAAGATATAAAACATAAATTCTGCCGCTGCAAATTTTCGAGAACATAACACAAATCATAATCATTAGCCCTACCCACCCAACTATTTTGGAATGTACAACAACAACAATATCAAGTCTTTGTCCCACTACGTGGGGTCGGCTACATGAATCCTTTTTTGCCATTGTATCATGTTAAAAGTCAAATTCAATTGTGGAATGTAAAAAGAAAAAAAAATAAAAATTAACAAGTTATGAAGTTTAGATATTAAGGATCCAATCACAAGGGCCAGACTGAATCAGATGGCAATTAAAACATTTGATTAGCATGTGAAAGGTAAAATTATTATAATCATTTTCTGCATTAACCTTTTTCTCAAGTATTTGGGAACTTCTTTGTTAATATATCTCGATTCAGCCCAGAAAAGTGCTAAAGTGATGTAGTGTTAACCACCACCAACAACAACAACAACATCAAGTCTTTATCCCACTACGTTGGGTCGGCTACATGAATCCTTTTTCTCCATTGTGTCCTATTAAAAGTCAAATTCTCGTTTAAATCTAATAAAGAAAGGTCATTCCTAATATTTTTTAACCAAGTCTTTTTAGGTCTACCCCTACAGTTTACCTTCAACTCCCTCTCTAGTCTTATCAACAAGGAGATAAGAAGTAAACCAAGGTAAAATGCAGCAGGCAAGTGGAAACCGCTGCTCAAGTGATTTCTACGGACCCATGTAGCTTTGTTTCTCTAAACATGGATATAATGCACTGTGAGCCACTGTCAAGCGTAGCAAAATAAATACATAATCTAAGAACCGCTAAAAATTAGCGTTGGTACGAAATTTCAAGCAACGGCTTTATACAAATTTCATTGTTAAATTTTAAGAGTTGACTTCAGTCACTAGCATGGAATTTCAACCAATTTGGAAAATAAGTTTTCATTTCTTTCATTTCAAAATGGGCTCTTTGAACAAGCTAAAGTTAGAACATAGAACCATTTATTATCAATGTAGATTCCAAATAAATGACTGAATTATCAAACAAGCAAGCATTTTGAACTAGCTACCCCTCTCTGAATTATATATTAACAAGAGGCTCACATTATGGCTATGCATTTTTTCATCCAAAAGTAACAATGTTGTTAGAATAATAAATTATAATTTCTATTTGGGGAAGCCGCTTGAGTAGATGATTCTTAGTTTGTCAGAAGGTCCAAAAAAACCTCTCTATGTAGGAGTCCTATAAGAACTCTTTAACTATTTATGATGAGAACAACAAGTTGGCTGCTTACCTAGCTACCCAAGCGAGGTGGGAAAGACCACTGTTAGGATGCTTCGGTAATAAGAGGATGCCATATTGAATGCCTTCCTAAAGACTCCAAGAAAATGAGGCTTACATCTCTACCTTGATATCAAAGATAGGTGTTTTAAATTATAATCATGATGATGATGAGTTAGTTTTGGTAATTGCACGATGATATTGGTTGTAGAAAGAGCAATAAGAGTTGGATAAACAAGGGTGTGTACAAATTTTAGATCAAATTCAAGTGCAAGATTTTCAAATTCTACAAAAATAAATCATAACAATAAAGATAATGAGAGATAAAAGACAAGAATGATAGAAAAAAAGAACGACAATGAAAATTAACCAGATGGTGTTAATGTATTCCAAGGACATGCATATTACGAACTTCAAGTATTTCAATTATTCAAGTTATTTACACATGTTCATTGAGCACTTACGTTGGAACAAATTAATAATGAAGGCTTTTAAACTTAAAATGCAATCAAGTATAAAAATTTATTATCTTGCCAAATACACTTTTGATGAAACGACTAATGAACATCATTAATTTTCGCTTGAAGCGATATTTATGATTTCTAAAATGCAAAATACTCAAAAGCCTTAAATTTGCTTTGGGATGTTTGCTCAAAACCATTGAGACACAAATGAACGTCTTTGATTAATAAAACTTAAAAAACATCTAAGGCTTTGTACCAACTGACATAACTTTATCTATCAACATCAAGCATAAGCTTTTATCATAATTTTATCTTCAGCAAAATTCAGGCAGTTTTTGCTGAACTTTCTCCGTCTCAAAGGATTATGTTGTCACATTAAGGGCCCCATGCACTAGGTATGCCTTCCACAGACCCTGTATTACAAAAGGCTAAAAAATGGTATACACCCTTCTTAATCAAAAATAACAATGTTACCAAAGCAAGCAAAAAATAAAAATAAAATAAACTAATTATGCTTAAAGAAACCTCCAAGGAGAAGATTCTTGTTTTTCAGAAGTACGTAGATTCCTTCCTACATGAATATTATAAGAACTCCAAATTTTCATCATGATGATAATAACATGTACAAAATAGTATCATAAAAGGCGAGTTGGATGGTTGCCTGGTAACTAAAGCGAGGCAAGTTGAGATCATAGTGCCCTACACTTCTCTCATATGGCTTTATTATTAAGGAATTGCCTAATGAGCATTTTACTGAGGTGCCATGTGATAAGACTCATGGTTTGATCGGAAAGAAATGCTTAAAATGTGGAACATAAGTCAGTTTTTTATAATGAAACAGTAATGTAGAAAGAGCATTTTGAGTGGGAGAACTATGAATACACATTAGGAAATAAGTTAGATCAAATGTTAGGTTCAAGACCTTAAAACTCAAGAGTGGTAAACCCTGAGGATGAGATGATTTCAATGAGAAAAGGGAGGAGATGGAAGATGAATGGTGAGTGAGATGAGATTTTTTGGAAGTAAAACCACATAACAAAAGAAAAATAAAGAAACTGTGGAAATGAACACCAAGATTTAACATGATAAAATCCGAAATCCGAAAAAATATCACGGAATCACACAACATCAATAAATTCACTATGAAAATAGGAGGAATTGTACAAATCTCTTTTCACGCTCTCTTATCTCATTGTCTCTCTTCACTTCTCACACACTGTTATCAATTCAAAATAGATAAGAGACGCACTTAAAAACATCCAAAGGACGCAACCCTTCAAGTGAAATATGAAGAGGGAAGAAAAACTACTCAGCTTGACTTGCAGAGCCAAAGTGCTAGGGCTGAAGCATAGTAGCCCTTCACTATCTGTCTCCAGCCCAACCTTGAAGCACTGTAGTGCTTTGACATATAGAGTCGTGCGCTATACAACTGTACAGATATAATTTTTCTGGGGCATCCCTCTTGAACACCAGAGCAAGAGGCGCACTGCTTCCCTGCAACCCCCTGCAAGCTCCTCATTGAGCTCGACCGATGGAATTGAGATCTAAGTCAACAGCACAACCCGATTGATCAACACAATCTAAATCCACACAAAACTAACAGAGATCATGGATGAAGATGGAATAAATAGTGGCATAGATTAGCATATCTCCAATTCTTTGACGTATCTCTACGTATCTGATTGACGACTAGCCTTAATCGAAAGTTCTCTCTCGTGATCGAGAGGGGTAATTAACTATAGGGGCTTGCGCCTATAGGAAACCAGAACTCAGATCATAAAGTCCTCACAAAATGAGGGCGAAATCTCTGGGTAGTGTCTTATCTACAAACCCATCTGCCTTCCAAAATTTACCCCAGAACTTAGTTCGTTAAAACTCTCTCGCCGAATAAGAAAAAGCGAGCGGAGGCCGGGGCCGAATTTTCGGAGCCCACATTTGAATCTATAAATTTAAATAGTTTGATTATTTAAATTATTTACACATGCCTTTTGAGTATTTGAATTACAAAATCTATTTAACAAGGATTTTGAACATAGAATATAACAAGCCTTAAAAAGTTATTATTTTGTAAAGCATTCTTTGTTGTGATGATAATAACTTTATATTCTTCAAAAATATTCTCCATTACTGAATATATTTATTAATAACACTTTTTTTAGTGTCTCACTTTACTTCAAAGAGCATCTATGATGTTCCTAACAATTTGGGTTTTCAGTTGCCTTATCACCGTATGGGCGCTTGGGACTTTGAAAACATTTTTTTTCATGTATAGGATATTTGTTAGGCATATAAATTGTGGAATCACGCCTTAAAATAATCCTCAAAATCAACCCTAAAATGAACTCTAAAAATTAACTCCACGTAGTCCGCCTTACCTTTCCCCCAACCAACTCTTCCGCTTGGTTGCTTACTCCAACTAGCCCACACCAACCATTTCGCCTTTTGCTTGGATCCACCCAGCTTGCCAACTACTCTCTCTTCTTTCCTTGATTCATTTCCACCTCATTAATTCATATGATTATTGATGCCACCTCACTAATCCATGTCGGATATCCTATTGTAATTAATTATTTTACTAATTTTAGTGCCTAATTTTGTATATTTCCTATTAAAAGGTGCCATAAGATTTGTATAAATTCTGCACGAATGATGAAATGAAACTACAGATTTATTCAAAAAATAAGAAATAATAATTTAAGGCATCTCAATCTATATAAGCGCAATAAATCAAATCAATCCTTATCATTGAATTTGCTGAGGGAACTATTTAACTTGCAATTCAAAAAACTCTTAGCAACAAAGGTAAGAAATTCCACCGAATACCCTCTACAGTTATTTTTATCATATAAAAATATTTCTCATAATCATCAAAACTTTCTCACTAGCCTAAATATGATCTTTATCCCTAAGATCGTCTTTAAGGATTTGAGTAATGGAAAATAGAATAATGAAATAAAGGATGAAATGGAAGCTATTAAAAAAATAACAAATAAAATTAGTAAAGTTACCAAAAGAAAAGAAACTAGCGGAATGTGGATGGGACTTTATTGATGATTCACAGTCATGTATGAAGCTAGATTGGTGGCCAAAAGCTAAATAAAAACATATGAGATTTATTACCATGAAACCTTTGCTCTAGTTATTAAAATGAATATTTTTTTAGTTCATTTATCATAGCATCTAAAAGGTATTGAAAACTACAACAATTTGAGGTGTGTACCTAGACGAGGAAGTATATATGAAGAATGTACAAAGATTATCTCACATATAGAATATAAGATATGTAAGTTAATAAATTCATTGAGTAAAACTCAATTTTGCTCAGAAATGTGCCACATTTGGCTTAATACAAAAATATAAAAAAATCCAACTTTTACAAAATTCAACAAAAGTAATGTCATTGTGTTCTACTTATTGAATTGAGCAATTCGACATATAGAACTATAAGTCGAATTGCGAAGGATTAGAAGTTAAAAAACTAAAACTCATTTGCATTTTTCCCTAATTTAAAAAAAAAAACTCATTTATTGTTAAAAAATAAAAAAACACTGTAGCTAGGCAATTAACCTGTGTCGTTAGGCAAATTGGATAACATGCAGTGTTAGAAAACAAGGGTAATTAAGTAAATAAGTGTTTACTTAAGTCAAATTAGTATCCCTTCAGCGATTCCTTGCCTTTCTTCATGTTATGCTCTTGGGTTATGGAGAATCGAGTGCTGGATCGGTCGGGTGGAGGAGCTCAGGTAGGAGTGGGTACTGGTCGAACTGTGGAGCAAGCTTATTTCAGCTAGGGTTTTTTTTTTTTTTTTACATTGAAAGAACAGGAAAAGCTTAGAAGAAGGAAAAGCATAGAAGAAGATAAAGCGAGAAAAAAAAAAGAGAGGAAGAAGGTAATAGAGAGAAAAGGTAAGAAAGTTTGGTAGCATATTTATAGATTTGTTTTGTGAAAAAGTTTTCATTTCAATATATCAGATGATTATTCAGGATATTCGTAAGTGCGAGGGAAATTAATACCTAGAGTCATTTATGCAACGTGAAAATTGAGAATTGATTTAATTATATGATTCGGATAGTATATTGTGCAAATTGTCAAACAATGATTTGGGTTCGTTTAGATGCCCTATACACGCAAGCAAACGTGAGATGCCTGACTTGGTGGGTCCATACATCGACACGGTAAGATATATAATTTTGTTAATACAGTAGGCAAGTCTAAATTTTATGAATGTATGCATACAATTTATTTTAATTGGTTGTGTGTAGCATTTGTTTATGCATTCCACATGTTTGTGATTAGCCTGAATTGTGATTCATACAGCCATTTCACATGTCATTCTTTGTGATCTATGAATATGTTATATATGCTTCCTCGTGCAATGTTATTAAATTGATACATGTAATTTACATAGCTATACCTTCTTATATAATGATACACATTACAATCGTATTGATCTGCATGCACATATATATTTAATTATAGTCAAGGAGGGGATTAATAATATTAAGACAAAAGCAATGATCAGATAAGTTTGAGAAAATGTCATATTAGGTGATAGGCGGGTGGGGGCAACGCAAGTGTGACCTCAGGAGCTTATGGGTTGTAGACTTAGACCTGAACATCTAGACATGAAACCTTTTGAGGATAAAAAATTAGTTATGAAATGAACTGAAAGATTTATAAGTGCTTATCTATTGTGTTAGATATTGAAATAAACTGAAAAATGTTTATTTTCCATATTGTATGCACATGCAAGGTATTATGCGACATGATTGAATGTTTTTTCAAATGAGCATAATTCTTACATGCAAAATTATATATTATACATACCTTGCATATTCTCCGTTAAAGTTGCATCAAGTTTGGTTTGATTACATACAAATCTTATATGCCTATGTTGATTCACCTAGGGTTGTGCATCAAGCCGGCTCGAGCTCAGCTCGATAAATGGCTTGTGAGTCGAACTCAATAAGCTAGCAAGCCAAATTTGAGCCAACCCTGATTGAACTCGTTAGCTCTAAGCCAACTCATTTAAAAAATATTAATATAAAATACACTTAAAATATATTAACATTCAAGATTTTAAGTAAAAAGTTATTAAAAATGTTTAAAAAATATGTCTCCATTTATTGTAATAAGTGATTCTTTATTAAATTAAACATGGATTGGGAGGGAAAATTTGAGTGATTCTTTATTAAATTAAACATGGATTGGGAGGGAAAATTTGAATGAGGGGTTATTTAGGGATTATGTAGTTTTCCTATTGTTTTAATTAGTCTTTCTTGTTAGGGTTTGGGATCATCTTGAATTGGAAGATAGATTTGAGATCTAGGGTTTGTTCTTTTGGGTTCTAGGCTTTGCTAGAAATTTGGAGAGCTGTTTCTTCCTCTCGAATTAAAGAAACTTGTATCTTGTATTATTTTCTTGTTCTTGGATTGAATAGAAGTTTCCTTGTGTTTTCTTTCCAATTTTCTGAAATTCATGTTTCGTATTGCCGATTTTTCTCTGAAATCAGCAAATTTCTCACTGTTTTCACCGATTATTGTTAGGTTTGCTTGTGAACTCAAGTATTTCCCTTGGGGTTACTTCCGGGCGAAAGTGGGTCTTCTCTTCGGGACCTTCCGAACTCAAGTATTTCATAACAAATTCGTATCAGTCTACCAGAGCATTGTCTTGGGACCATCGGCAGCTAAAATTATGAAATTTCAGTGGTGAAATTTCATCTGGAAGATCTTCTCGTGATTCTTGGGAAAAAATATGGGCGGGAAGAAGGTTGAAGTTTTGGAAGGCAAAATTGGGCAACTTAAATCAGATTTGGAGTAAAATTTTTTCTGATTTTCAAAATCAGATATTATCCAATAATGAAAGAATGGAAGAGAAGTTCATTGTGATGGAAGAGGTGTTGAAGAAATTGCTAGAAGTGAAGACCAATCCGACGACATCGGAAGCAAGGGAAACCATCAGCGGCCATGAAAAATGTGAAAACCCTAACATGTTTAGGGGAAGGGAAAATCCGGAAGTGGAGATCTTGGAGGGTGAAGATGGAATGCCTCATCTAGAATCACTTTCTAGGGAGGAGATGAGCAATGGTTCGAAAGAAGAGCTGTTGATTTTGCATGGAGAAGGGAGGATTTCTACCGCACAGGTGCTAAATTTGAAAAATGAAGAGGGGGATTTGATGAAGGGATTGGGTATGATCGCTAAAGGGAAGATCGTGACAACTGGGGAGCACCTCCTCTTCGTAGAATGGGAGGTTATGGAGGATTCAGGGGCAACGGGGGTGACTCAAAAGTGAGGAAGATGAAGATGCTCATCTTTGAGGGCAAGGATAGTCATGGCTGGATCTACAAGGTGGAACAATATTTCGCCATCAACGGGTTGACGGAGGAAGAGAAGCTGATGGCGGCACAATTGTGTTTGGAGGGGAAAGCACTGGCATGGTACCAATGGCATGACATGAGGCAACCTATTCGGTGCTGGAGGGAGTTCAAAGAGAGCTTACTAGAACGTTTTCGAACCGGTATGGGAGGAGACTTCTATGAGCAATTATTTGCCTTGACACAGTAGGGGACTGTGGCAGATTACCGAGACAGGTTCGAGTACTTGGCGAGCATATTAGACCGGCTCTCTAAGGCAGTGCTAGAGGGGAATTTTATGAAGGGGCTTAAACCGGAGATACGGGCAGCGGTTAGGATGATGAGGCCAAGAGACCTGGGGTAGTTCATAGAGTTAGACCATTTGGTGGAGGATCAGAAACAGCTGGAGAGAGGGACTAGGGGGAGCAACTCGCGGGGGAGGGGGGGATCATACAGGATGACCACCACCTTCTTAGCTCCTAAGGGGCCAGCGCCAGGGAGGTTGAAGGAAGTGCCTAAGGAAAGAGCTAGAGGAGGGGGTAATTTCAAAAAGCTGACTAAAAATGAGATACATGAGAAGAGGGCAAAGGGGTTGTGTTTTAGATATGATGAGAAGTATATGTCAGGGCATAGGTGTAAGGACCGAACTCTTCAGGTTCTCACCATCTGTGATGATGAAGAAGCTGAAGAGGGAGTTGGGAGTGGCTTATAGTGGAGGAAGAGGAGAAATTGCATCTGGATGTGGCAGAAGTCTCCATAAACTCAGTGGTGGGATTCACTCTGAATCACACTATGAAAGTGAAGGGAGAGATAGCTGGTAGAGAAGTGGTAGTGTTGATAGATAGTGGGACAACCTCCAATTTCATCTCCACCCAGATTGTTGATCTGCTGGGGGTGAAATTAGTGGATACAAGAGGCTATGAGGTGATGATGGGCACGAGAATGGTGGAAATGGGAAGAGGAGTTTGTAGGGGAGTGGTGTTGACCATTCAGGGGATACAGGTGACGGAGGATTTTCTTCCCTTGGAGTTGGGAAGCACTGATGTCATTCTAGGAATAAAGTGGCTACAGACCTTGGGAGAGACCAAGGTCAATTAGGGGACACTAAATAAGGATGGGACTAGTGGTTGGGGGGAAGAGAATGGTGATTCAGGTTGATGCAGGGCCATTTAAGACTGAAGTATCTCTCAAGTCTCTGATCAGAACAATATAGGAGGTGGGAGGAAGATATTTGGTGGAGTTGCATCGCTTGGAGGGAGTCAGACTAGCGGAGGAGGGCAACATTCTCTCTTCAGTGCAGCCACTCATATAACATTTCAGCGAGGTTTTTCAACATCCCCAGGACCTACCACCACAAAGGGAGTTGAAGCATACCATTACTTCGAAGGGGTGTTGCCGATCAGTGTTTGTCCCTATCGTTATCCTCATATTCAAAAGGATGAGATTGAGAAACTGATCCGGGAGACGCTGGAGGCTAGGATTATCCAGCCGAGTTTGAGTCCTTTCTCTAGTTCAATCCTACTAGTCAAGAAGAAGGATGAGAGCTAGCGTTTATGTGTAAACTATAGAGCTTTAAACAAGGGGTAAGTGCCAGATAAGTTCCCTATTCCTATGATTGATGAGCTATTAGATGAATTGTATAGGGCAGTCATGTTTTCCAAGCTGGATTTAAAATCAGGGTACCATCAGATTAGAATGAGGGAGGCAAACATTTCAAAGACAACTTTCAGAACATATGAAGGGCATTATGAATTTTTGGTAATATCTTTTGGGTTTACTAACGCCCCCAAAACTTTCCAGTCTTTGATAAACAGCGTATTCAGGTAGTATCTCAGGAAGTTTGTTCTCGTGTTTTTTTTTTTTTTTACATCCTGGTGTACAACAAAACTGAGAAGGAGCGTCTGGATCACTTGAAGGTAGTTCTAGGAGTTTTATAGGAGCATCAGCTAAGGGCTAACTTAAAGAAGTGCAGCTTTGCCAAATCTAGTGCGAAGTACTTGGGACATGTAGTGTCCTAGAAGGGAGTGACGGCCGATCAAACAAAAATTGAGGCAATACAGAAATGGCCTATGCCTAGGAACCTAAGGGAGTTGAGAGGTTTCCTAGGACTGACTGGTTACTACAGGAGATTTGTGAGGGGATAAAGTATCATAGCTTGGCCCTTGATCGAGCAACTGAAGAAGGACAATTTTTTATGGGGAGAGGCAGCGACTCAGGCTTTTGAAAAATTGAAGAAAGTCATGATTATAGTTCCAATTTTAGCTCTTTCGGACTTCAGCCAGATCTTTGTAGTGAAGATCGATACGTCAGGATATTGGTTGAGAGCAGGGCTGATGCATAATCACATGCCTATAGCATACTTCAGTCAAGTGCTGTTGACCAGGGCGAGACTGAAGTCGGTGTTATGAGAGAGAGCTGATGGCCATTGTTTTGACTATTCAGAAGTGGCGCCCTTGCCTCTTGGGTAAGCATTTCATTGTCCGGATAGATCAGAAAAGCTTGAAATACTTATTGGAGCAGAGGATGGTAACAGAAGAGCATTAGAGGTGGTTGTCCAAACTACTAGGCTATAATTTCGAGATATTTGTGATGCCACGAACCTGCATCCATATTCCCCACTTATTACAATATTTTCATGGGAGTGCAGTTAGAGGTCATTCTGAGGTACAAAAGACCAACATGAGACAAGCTGCTGAGTTATATTGGAAAGGGATGCATAAGGACATCGAGGAGATGGTGGCCATGTGTGAAATATGTCAAATGAACAAGTACATGGCTATAGCTCCAGGAGATTGCTACAACCATTGGAACTTCTAAACAGGGTATAGGAGGAAGTGTCCATGGATTTTATAGATGGACTACCACGATCAGAGGGATTTACAATCATTATGGTGGTGGTGGATAGACTAAGCAAGTATGCACATTTCATTCCATTATGGCACCCCTACACCGCAGTGACAATGCAGCAGCATTCATCAAGGAGGTAGTCAGACTGCATGGGATTCTAGAGTCGATAGTTTTTGATCGGGACAAGGTGTTCTCAGCCAGTTTTGGAGAGAGCTATTCAAGTTACAGAGAAAAGTTCTCAAGAGAAGCACTACTTACCACCCACAGACATACGGGCAGATGGAGGTTGTCAACAGGAGCTTGGAGACTTGAGGTATTTTGCTTCTGAAACACCAATGATGTGGGCCAAATGATTAGCATGGGATGAGTATTGGTACAATACCTCGTACCACTCAACTTCTCAGGTGATCCCTTTTAAGGTGCTATATGGAAGAGACACTTCACACTTAGTACACTTTGGAAAAGGGAGCACACCAGTATCCTCAATGGAGCAGCACTTGGAGGAAAGAGATAGGGTGTTGGAGAAGTTGAATAAACATTTAATGAGGGGTGTAGTAGATCATGAAGATGCAAGCGGATGCACATAGGAGAGACATCCAATTTGAAGTAGGTGAAAAGGTTTTCCTAAAACTGCCGCCCCACAGACAGAAGACATTGGCCAACAGGAGAAATGAGAAGTTATCCCCAAGGTATTTTGGCCCCTACGAGATATTGGACAAGATTGTAGCAGTGGCATACCGCTTGAAGGTTCCCCCATCCGCCACTATACATATAGTATTCCATGTGTCACAGCTGAGAAAGGCTATAGGGGAGCATGGCTTAAATTATATATGGTTTGGCAGGGAAATTTTGAATGAGGGGCTGTTTAGGGATTATGTAATTTTCCTTTTCCGTTAATTAGTCTTTCTTGTTAGGGTTTGGGACCATATTGAATTTGAAGAGAGATATAAGATCTAGGGATTGTTCTTTTGGGCTCTAGCCTTTGCTAGAGATTTGGAGAGTTGTTTCTTCCTCTCGAATTGAAGAAACTTGTATCTTGTATTATTTTCTTCCTTGTGTTTTCTTTCCAATTTTTTAAAATTTCTGCTACGTATTGCAGATTTCTCGCTATTTTCACTAATTATTGTTGGGTTTTCTTGCGAACTCAAGTATTTCCCTTAGGATTACTTACAAACTCAAGTATTTCCTTTCACGATGTTCCTCAATTGTGTCTCGTGTCAAGGGTCAACATGGGGTGTGACACATTATATGAGTTGAAGCAATCTGCAAGTACGTAGTTCTGAAGGTTTGTCCTCGTAATGCTAATCATAGAATACAAACAAAGTCAAAGAGACAATATATTATCAGTGAAATACATGACTTTATGGGAGTCTCAACACTACTAATTTATGTTAGCAATATTATCATTGAATGACTCGGGAAAAAATGGAGAATTTAAATAAAAGGGCACTCTTAAAACTTAAAATCAAAGAATTAGACAAGCTAAAGTACTTTTTTGCCACTGAGGTTGCAGTCTTAGCATGGAATATTTATATCATACTAAAATACATAACATTTTTGTTGAAAGACAAAGTGAAGTTGGGATACAAGCCTATCAAGAACACAACGAAATCCAATTATAAATATGGAGATGTTCCAGAAGACACAATAGTGGAAAAAATCTTCTATCAAATACTTATCACATACTAGACACACAAGCAATCAATGTGTTGACTTAATTCATGTAAAAATCTAAAGAATCACACCTAGGACAATATATAGAAATTTATAATATTCGAAGGGAACTCCAAGGAAAGGAATTATATTTAACAAATAGAAATATTTCATGAAGCTTGCATAAATAAGCATTAAGCAGGTTATATAGTTGATAAGAGATCAACTTTAGGATATTGCATATTATTAGCAGGCAATTTGATGATTTGAACAAGTAAGAAAATAAAATATGGTAGCAAGATCTAGTGCATAAGTCAAAATTTGATCTATGACGCAGTGAATCTATAAATTTCTATGGCTCAAAACTATCTTAAAAGATTTAAAGGTTAAATGGAATGACTTACAAGACTCTCTAGTAATAGCAAGCCAATAATCAATATTACATATAATCCCATGCAACATGACCAGATTAAGTATATTGAAATTGATAGACATTTTATAAAAAAAGAAGCTTGACAGTAACCTTTTTTGTATTTCATTCGTAATCACTGTGAACAACTTACAGATATTATCACCAAAGGTTTATCATAGGTAGTCTTCCACAAATTATCATGCAAGCTATGAATGGATAAAATCCTTTTATTCGCTTGAGGGAGAATGTGGAATCAACCTTTGAAATCTTGCCTAAAATCAGCCCTAGAAATTAGGCCCAAGCATTCTGCCTTGCCTTTCACTTAGCCAACTCATCCACCTCGCTAACTAGCCCAACTAACCCATGCTATCCTTTCAACCTCTGCCTGGATCATGCTAGTCCACTAGATGCTCTCTATCCTTTCCTTATTTGGTCTATTGTCACCTAACTGATATATATGATCATTAGTGTCATCTCACCAATTCACGTGAGTTTTCCTATTGTAATTAATTATATAGCTAACTTTCAACTCCTTGTTCGTATATTTTCTATTTAAAAGGTTTCGTAGGATTATAGAAATGCTAAAAAAATGAAATAAAACTCAACCAACTCACTTCAATTCCTGTGATAAATGCTTGAAATTATACATGACTATTTTCTATTTCTTTCATGGCTCAAACAAGGGTAAATCTATCTATGACTCGTCTCACTTCTTTCATCCCACTCCAATTTTTTTTCCTCATCATCCCATATTTAATTGTACCAATTTAAAAACTGAAAGCTTCACGGTAACTTTACAATGAAAATTCCAAGAAAAGTAGAAATTACCTCCATCTAAACATAGTATTCGTTTGTACTTCCAAACCTTCTTGTATAACAACTTTTTAACTCTGAAAAATTGTCAGCATTCCTCACTCTCAGCATCAACACAATGCCATCGGGACCACTAGGAAGTGCAGCCTCACCTCTCTTTCTGCACATTCCGCCTGCTTCACAGACTGTACAAAACGGCTCTAATGTTCCCTAACAAACCTCTGATTATCTTCCTATATAACCCTCTATGTAACACCTGCTATGTATCAATGTGAATTACCTTGCCACAGTAACTTGTTTTCTTTACATTCTTTGTTTCTTGCTTCGTCTGCTATTAGAAGCTCTTATGGTATTAGAGCTTCCGCCTCACTGCTCCTAATCCTTCTCCTACCTCGTCTCAATGGCAGATCAAGCTTCATTAGCTCCCAACCCTTTGAACTCCTCTCTCTCGACAGCCATGGCGAAAATCACGATACCTTCACCCCTCAAGTTTTTTATGAACAATCTGAAACTCATAGTTTCAAGCCAGCTTACAAGTGACAAATATGCCATATGGAGACTTAAAATATACAAATGGGTTTGAAAAATACCTCACAGGCGAGCAAACCTATCCATCAGAACCCACCTCCTCCAGTGCTGACTATGGTTCTCGCTTGTGGTTTTTAATCGACCAAAACCTTGTCTCGACGCTTCTCTCTACCATCTCACTAGAAATACTTCCCTATATGTTTAATATGTCCACTTCCCATGACATTTGGAAAACTCTTGAGCCTCTCCTACAACCCACCAACCGCTCTCGAGTAATCCAGCTAAAAAGTGAACTTCATCGCATCCAAATGTGTGATAGCACCATGACACTAGATCTTGCTCATTTAAACACTCTAGTGGACAATATATCCGCAGCAAGATTCAACATTGATGTTGAAGACATCATTATGTATATCCTTAATCATGGTTTAAAATTGCGCAATAAGAGGCGCGCCTCAGCGCAATTTCGTCCACAATGAGTTCAAGATTTGAGACGTACGCCTCAAGTTTACTGAGGCGCGCCTCGCCTCATGATTGAGAGGCGTCCGCCTCTAAAAATTATGCTCGGTACTGAGCAGTACATGCTCGGTACTACTAGATAAATGCTCAGTACCGCTTGGTACCAAGCACGTATATGCTCGGTACTAAGCAGTATATGCTCGGTACTGAGCAGTACATGATCGGTACCACTAAGTACATGCTCGATACTAAGCCAGTACTGCTCGGTACCACTCAAAATAACTCTTACAATAAAATTTTTCTGTTTACGCAATTTTTTGATTTTGAGGCTTACGCCTCACGAACGAAAAACGCCTTAATACCTGAATACGCAATTTTAAAAATTGTCCTTAATGGATTGCCTTCCTCATACGACTCCTTCAAGAAGGCAATAAGCACTGCTCAGCAACCAATTAGCTTAGTCACCTTGTATTCCCTCTTGTGTAGTGAGGAGGTTAATCTTCAAATAGAACTTCAGCGGGACTCGACTACCAATTCTAAAACCACTACTCTTTAATCAACTTGGGGATCCACTCGTGGTCACTCCTCATACCAGAACCGCGGCAGAGGTCGCAACAACCAACCCCGCAGCTCTGGATTCAATGTCCGACCACAATTCGTCTTCGCACAATCAAATCAGCGCCCTCTCTATCAAATCTATGGTAAAGTTCGGCATTTCGCTCTCTCCTGCTGGCATCGCTTCAACCCCTAATATGTCCCACCTCCGACCTCCTCTTCATCACCTTGGGTGTTCTTTACTCATCCAAATCAACCCTCCACCGAGTGGGTTCTGGACTCTGGAGACTCCAACCACCTAGCCGTGGACGCCACAACATTCAGCATTCTCTTCCTTACCCTGGAGCTGACTCCATTTCAATCGCAAATGGCACCTCCCTTCCCATTCAAAACAGCGGGCAAGGCCTCCTTCCTCTGCTGGACACCAATCATAACATTATTCTCCTCCATTTCCTTCATGTGTCTTCCCTATCACATAATCTTTTATTCATTCATAAACTAACTTTCGATAATCACTGCACAATATCTTTTGATGCTAATGGCTTTGTCATTAAGGACTTGCTGAGCAATCAAGTACTACTCAGTGGCCATTGCCGTAATGGTATCTACCCGGTCTTCTCTGCCTCGCCACCCACTTAGACCGCCTTTCATACAGCACTCAAGCCGGCATCTCTCTGGCATGCTCTCTTGGGACATCCCCACCAGCGAACTCTCCACAAATTATCTAAGCTTTTTCCATCTTTAGTTCAGTACTTCTCTTAGTCTGTATGCAAGTCTTGTAACGTGGCTAAAAGCCACGAACTATCTTTCAATTCTTTATTATGTTGTACCTCTCAATCCTTTTCTCTTATTCACTCTTATGTGTGGGGGACCGCTCCTGTTTCCTACCCCTATGGTCACTACGGGAAAACACGCGAATACCGTCGGATTTTCCGGCGGAACCTTTTGGACGGAAATAAACGGCGCAGTCACCGGCGGATTTGTTCGACGTAAGGTTTGCGTTAACAGTTCCGGCGCAACATACGTCGGAAATGAACCGACGCCTTGTCCGCCGGAAAAACCGACGGTATAGGGATGCCTGAACCATTTCCGTCGCATGTTACGACGGAACTATTCCGACGTACGGTACCGGCGGATAGTGCGCCGGCTTATTTAAACTCAACGAAATATATCCGACGGATTATACGTCGAAAATTATACCGACGTCACTATTGCCATTACCGGTGGAAGTTCCGCCGGTAGAAGCCCTATTTCGCGAACCCGAACCCCTCTGGCCGTCATTCTTTTCCTTCCATTCTCTCACTTCGATTGCTTCGCTCGTCGCCCTCCGTCGCCGTTCGTCGCTCGCCGTGGTTAGACGTCGCCGACGGTCACCGGACTTCGCCGTCGACGATCACCGGACTTCGC
>NW_021319436.1:2747343-2830094 GCF_001605985.2 Dendrobium catenatum
TATGTCGAAAACGATCCGTTTTTTCGCCGGTAATTCGTCGGATCATGCGCCGGAAATATTTCCGACGCCAATTTCGCGCCGGAAATAATTTATCGACGCGGCCAAAACCGGCGTATGAATTTCCGCCGAAAAGTCTGACGGAAACGTATGATTCCATCGGATTATCTATGTTTTCCGGCGGATTGTGTACGCCGGTAATAACGGGTTTTCCTGTAGTGGGTTATCGCTATTATGTAATTTTCATCGACGATTATACAAGTATTGTTGGCTCTTTCCAATGCACTCGAGGCTGAAACCTTCTCAAAATTTCAAACACTAACTAAGCTTATTTAAACTCGATTTAATAAAACCATTACAACCTTTTACTCCGATGCCGGTGGGGAATTTACCAATAACATGTTTCATAAATTTCTCTTGACAACGGTATAACTCATCAACTCAATTGTCCGTACACTCCCGAACAAAATGGCGTGGCCGAACGCAAGCATCGCCATCTTGTGGATACCACTCGTACTCTCCTACACGCCACCTCCCTCCCCCTACATTTTTGGGCTGAAGCTGTAATAACTTCAAGTCTTCAAATTATCTCATAAATCGGTTACAATCTAAGGCCATTAATCTCCAAATTCCCTACGAGATGCTCCACAGCAACCCTCCAACATACGATTACCTCAAAACATTCAGCTGCCTCTACTTCCCTTGGCTCAAACCTCTGTCTCCTAGCAAACTCCACCCTCCCTCACATGAATGCGTATTTCTAGGCTACTTAACCTCCCACAAGGGCTATCGCTGTCTACATCTCGGCACAAACAATATTCACATCTCTCATCATGTAATCTTCCACAAAGATGTCTTTCATACACTTAGCTCTCTCAACCATCCATCTCTCCACCTCCAGCCTCACCAATGTCTCCGCTCCTGCTCATCCTGCATTCCACTATACATACCTCATCTCAACTTACCACACCAACTCCACCAGCACTTATCCCAGCTACCATCCACCAAACAATCCATCATTCAATTCAACTCACCCACTATCCCCATCTCATGCTCATACTAGTCAACCCTCCTTAACTACAAATCCCCCACAAGCTCCTCCACACTCAACTCATCCTATGTTAACCTGCTTTCGCTCTGGTCACCTAAAGCCAAAACATATATTTGACCTTTCAGTTACCACCTGACCACCCACTACTCCCACCACGTACCAGCAAGCAATTCTACATCAACCTTGGAAGGGTGCCATGCTCTCTGAGTTTAATGCCCTTCAAAAAAAGCACACATGGCCTCTTGTGTCTGCACCGCCAAATGCTCTGATACTTGGCTCCCACTGGACCTACAAATTGAAACTTAAGCCCAATGGTCAAATTGACAGATACAAAGCTCGTCTTGTTACTCAAGGATTCAAGCAACAATACAACATCAATTAAAAGGAGACCTTTAGTCCGATGGCCAAGATGCCTACCATTCGTGTTCTCTTAACCATCGCTCTAATTCGCAAATGGCCGCGTTACAAATGGACATCTCCTGCGCCTTTCTGCATGTTGAACTCAATGAGGAAGTCTACACGTGGCAACCTTCTGGATTCCGTGACACTTCCCAAACCATGTGTGTAAGCTTAACAAGGTCATTTATGGCCTAAAACAAGCTCTGAAACAGTGGTTCACCAAACTCACAACCTTCCTACTCAACTTTGGCTTTCACTTCAGCAAAGCAGATCCATCTCTGCTACTCTACTCGGTGAATGCAATACAACTTTATTTACTTATCTATGTTGATGATATTCTCCTTACAGTTAATAATCAACAGCTCCTTCAGCAATTGCTCTCTCAATTACAAGCCACATTCCAACTTAAGCAACTTGGACAAGTCTCCACGTTTCTAGGCTTTCAGATTTGCAAAACCAATCATGGCCTGCTTCTCCATCAGTCACACTAGGCCAAGGACTTGCTTCATTCCTCCGACTTTGATAATTGCAAATCTACTCCAACACCCATGTCTCTCAAGACATCCCACGAGCACCAATCGGACCAGCCATTCGCTGATCCTCACCTCTTCCGTCACCTAGCCGAATCACTTCAATACCTCACCATCACCAGGCCAGTATAGCCTTCGCAACAAACTACATCTGTCAACACATGCAACCCACGAATCATGACTATCAGGCCCTCAAACACATCCTCCGCTACATACAAGGGATGCTTCATCTTGGTCTTCCTTTGGTTCCCGGTGATCTTTCCCTGACAACTTACACTTATGTTGATTGGGCAGTTGATCATTCTAACCGCAAGTCAATCACTGGCTTCACCACTTTCCTAGGAAAAAACCTAATCTCTTGCTGCATCAAAAAATAACCCATTGTATCCAAATCCTCCAATGAAGCTGAATACAGGGCTCTTGCTTCCGCCACCTCCGATATCCTTTGGCTCAAAAGACTCAATGACTTTCTGGTCACTCAACAGAAACCAACTAAGATCTATTGTGATAACACTTCCGCCATGACGCTTGCACACAATCCAATTTTTCATGCCCGGACGAAACACATCGAAATTGACTATTATTTCATTAGCCACCACATCCAAGAGAAGGCAATCGAACTTCATTACATAAATTCACTTGATCAACCTGCTGATGTTCTTACCAATTAAACCCCTCTCCATTACTCGGTTTCACTCTCTACGGAACAAATTAACACTCCAGCCCTTGGACTGTTAATTTGCTGGGGTCTGTCAGCATACCTCACTCTCAGCATCAACACAACGCCATCGGGACCACTAGGACGTGCAGCCTCATCTCTGTTTTCTGCACATTCCGCACAGACTGTACAAAATGTCTCTGTTGTTCCCAAACAAACCTCTGATTATCTTCCTATATAACCCTCTACGTAACACCTGCTATGTATCAACGAGAATTACCTTGCTACAGAAACTAGTCTTCTGTACATTCTCTGTTTCTTGCTTCGTCTGCGGTTAGAAGCTCTTACAAATCACCTATTAAATAAAGTATCATCCATTTTGTGTGACATGCAGATCATGCAGGTCATGCTAGGTAGCCAGCTCCTATGATTTAAATAATAAAAAAGTAACTACTGTAAGAATATTTTTATCATGCAGCGAAGAAATGGATGGGCATAACATTGCTAGTAATTAAAACAGACAATGCAGAAAACGCATACAGTCGCCCCAGAGAGGAATTTCCAACCCATCCAATCCATTTCAGCGCATCAATTGCGAACTTTTTACTCCATAGGAAAATTACGATCGATGGTTAATAGATCATACAAAAATAACAAACAAACTGCGACCTATTTAATGCAATTCACCTCACCAACTTTTTCAACTCAAAAGACCAAAAGAAATGTCAAAAAAATAAAAAGTAGGACATCTAGTAATTTTTAGAAGGAGATGGCAAAGACTAGTAAATTAGGGAGGATTGATTCTCAACAGAATTTAAATTAATAACCCATACCCGCAATGCGTCTCGATGGCTTCAATCTGCCGCAGGGCAATCCAGAGCCAGAAAGTGACCATGTGTCCCGGAACCAAAGCCGGCCCAATAAATGAAGGGATTCCAAGCACGAGCACCTCCGCCCAGTGTGCGTACGGCGCAGCGAATCCCATCGGCGCCGTGAACTCATGGTGCACGTGATGGATCTTCTCGTATCCCCACTTGGAATGCATCGCCCTGTGGATCCAGTAATTCCCGTAATCCTCCACCAAAAAATAAACCACCAGCTGCGCCGCCATCTCCCACGCTGACGGCAACGGCAACCCTGTCCTGATCCCCACCAACTACGGAACAAAAATCAAATTCCAATCAAGGTTTTGATAAAACTCATTCCGAATAAAGCCAGAAGAATCGACAAATAGGCGGAGTACCTTGACAGAGGGGTATGAGATAAGCTGGAGAGGGCCGACGACGAAGAAGAAGACGCGAAGAACGACTTTGTAGCATTTGAGAAAGGAAGAGGGCGGGAGGGCGACCTTAGGCTGGAGCTTGAAGGGCGCGATGGTGGATGGACGAATGAGCTCAGCGACGGCCATGGGGAGGGGAACCAGTGTGAAGATGACGAAGAGGAATGCGATGTTGTGGTAGAAAAGGAGGTAATCCGGCATCGATGCAGAGTAATGGAACCAGAAGGTTTCAGCGGCGGTGAGGTTTCGACCGAGCACCACCTCCGCCTCGGCGAGATTCCGGTAGGGCAGCATCGCCGGTGACAAAAGGGATGACGACGAAAGATGCGCTGGTAGTTTTATTCCTGTTTCTTCACGTGGCCTTTGAGCCCGTGAATTGAATATATTATTGTAAACCCCACGTCTCTTTAAAATCAATACGAAACCGAAAAGGACATCAGACTTAGGCTTTTTTATTGCTTGCTAAAACAGCTTCGTAGTATAAAAATTTTAATTTTTGTACTAGGAAGTTGCTTTAGGAAGCAGAAAGAAAGCCGTCCCAAACAAAGCTTTAATGTATTGTATTGGGATTATTGGATGTATTGTGTACATTCTACTTATACTCTGTGTATCTTATGCTTATACTTTAAGTATTTATAGATACATAGCAAATAAGCAGTAAATTTATTTATATTTGTTGATAATATTGCATAATGACTTCATTGAAAACAGAGCCAAAAACTTCCTTCTCGATGTATGTCACTAAACAGTCATTGAGCTATACATCATCTATTTGGCAACGCAACTGATGTTTGAAAATTAAAATAGACATAAAATATTATATATATCTTCTAATAAAAATCATTAAGTTCATAAACAATATTATAATCAGTTAGTAATCAATATAAGTTAGCATCAATCAGTAATTAGAATTAGTAATAAATTATATTAGTAATCAATAATGAATAATAAATATTCTATCAGATATTCATGTGAGGACATCTTGATGGTATCTTGCTCATCCTTATGACTCTCATTCAATAAACTCTGTATAACTCCCCTTGAATTACTCGCCCCAACTCTTTATAATTCCATCAGTTTCTAGCTCTTTATGACTCACATCCACTGACTCCTATCAGTGGACCACGTGGATCTTAAGAATATTATATGAGGTTATCATATTAACTATATGATATCGATATCAATGAGTATATCTTTTTTAATATCAATACATCACCTCCTTTCAGTCAAATTAATATCATGTTTCAGTACATTTTGATCCTACCAATCATTCAGCACATATTACATTTTAATATTATCATGCCAATCATAATACATCATTTCAACCCATTTTCAGTATGTCTTTTTCTTACTTATTTTACCCTAAAAATTTTTCTGCACATATTTAACTAATGTAATACAATCAAATTATTCGAAATGATCAAATTTATAGCATATTAAAAGTTACATGATGAAAGCTCTTGAGATCAGAATATAATGTATTTTTGACAGATTTAAGAGAGATAAATTCATATAAATCAAAATTATTAAAAAATACAAATAAGAAATTTGTCACTTATAATGATCAGAACACATTTCATAAAAGGAATGATAGATGAAAATGCCTCGATTAACTTTCTCTCTCCTCTTCTCCCCCCCTCCTCTGGTTCCTTCCTAACCAAGGCATGTGAGTGAAGGGTGAGGGAGGCGGTGTGGTAGATTTAAGGAAAAATATATTTTTACTAGCCTAGCATCATAGCACTACCTTTATACTCTATCCAAGCAGGCCAATGGGAGAGCAGATGGAATTATACATACGATTATCCATGGAGAATAGTGGCTTTCACCTACATATCTCAATGGATAATAATATGTATAACTCGATAGTCATGATATTTCCCCCATTCAATACTTCAGCTTGAATTGACTTTATTTGATGTGGGTATCAGTTTCCCACACTCGTAAGCCCCCATAGTTAATTGCAACCTATGCCTCAACTTAGGAAAACTCTCAATCAAGGATAATATTTTATTCTCTTATAGGTTTGGCACATAATGGGATATCTAGGCTCTCTTAATATAATGAAAATACAGGCTCAATTAGTTTATTCAACAAACACATATCCCATAAAAACTCAGCTAGTTAAGGGAGGAATGAGGAGGATAATCATCACATATAGAGCATGTGTAAGAGAAATATGGAGGCGACCTCATCAATGTGAAATGGATATGTGGGATTTATAACCTCCGAAGAATGGAGAACTTATCCAATAATAAGACATACATCGGCATACTTATACCGCCAGCCTTTGACCCTAGATTTATAAAGGATGTATTATACACTCAGTACTAACGCCTACAATCTAACTAGTGCAAGACACCACGATGAGACTTTTGACCTAAACCCCACCAGGAATTTAGGCAACCTCAACCTAAATTTACCACCCTACTCAAAAAGGGGTATCAGATAAAGTCCACCTAGCATCTCAAATCCATGAAGTCTGGTCATATACAAATATAAGAGTATTGGGAGGCACATAAGCGAAATGAACTTTATGCCTCATTATGAATAATGCTATACTATGCAAAGTGAATTGTATATCTATGTTATAAAGAAAAATCTATATGATTTGAACTAGGCTATGCATGCATGGGTAGGACTAATCAGAACTAGCAATTAGTCACTATGAAATGAACATGGTTTGAGATAGTAATTATATTTTAAAAGTGACCCACAAGGAATCATGTAAAAATTTTGAAAATTGGCTTAATTTTAAATCTTATGTTCATTTTTATCTTGATTAAGCAAATTTAATTTTATATAAAATTTAACATCCTAAAGAGTCTAGCATTGACTTTGTCCAAGCCACCCCAAGCTAAAAAAAGTAAGAAACCTAATAAGAGCATGTAGTTCTAATGTGCAATTAAAGTAAGCACACTAATCATCAATAAATAATAGTTAATGGACATAAATGCAGCTGGGTTCTTCAATACACTCCATGAAAAATAAAAGAAATGTAGTTGAGCTATATCATAATTACAACTCAGCTTAATTCTACACATGAATGAATTGGAGTGTGATTTCTTGATCGGTCTCCACCTACTTATCCACATGCCTTCTAAAATAACTACACACCTACAAGACTTTCCTAACTAAAATTATTTTTTTCTAAATAACAATTTCATAAAACTCCTACAAAAAATATGTTAGCACAATTATAATAAAATCCATACATATCAAGATCCATGACCTAATTCTTAGAACCACATTCTCATACGTGATATCAATTGCACGACATATTTATCAGAGCATAGATATATTATTCTCCAATTAAGAAGCACTATCTGGCGTTGATATTCGCTAACTAAAAACTCTGCCACCACTTATTGTCTCATAAAATCACATTGATATTAAAGATAGATATGCTGAAGTTTTTTATGACAAGACCAGTATTGAAAGATCTTTTAGTCATATGGGCAGTGATACTTCTACATTTTAATATCACGTATGTCTCACATAAAGCAGTGAAAGGGAAAGTCTTAGCTAATTTTCTCGTTACACACCATATTCCTGTAGATTCACTACTCAATGATGATATGCCTGACGAACATATCATGTATGTCGAAGAGTAGGAAAAACCATGAGTTTAGGAGATGTACTTCAATTAAGCATCATTGATTAAACCCGCCCAATGTGCAAATCTAGCAAAAGCCTGGGATAGTATCGGTCTCATTCTCATAACACCCGAGGGAGGTATAATGAGATATTCACTCATTCTAACTGAAACATGAATCAATAATGAGGCTGAATATGAGGCTTAATAACGGATATGGAGATTGTTATTTCAGACAGAATTTAAAACCTCCAAATTTTAGGTGACTCTCAACTTATTAAAAATTAAGTGGTGGGTGTCTACAAAATTAGCAAGCTTGAATTAGCCTACTATCATCGGTGAGTCATAAAGGTTATGAAGCAAATTCAAACTTCCAAATTAACTTGAGTTCCAAGAGCCCAAAATAGTAAGGTAGACTATTTGGCCAAGCTAGCCAAGGACATGATGAATATGAACGATGAGTCTATGTTGATTGGAGTCCTTTCTCATTAGGTCCTAGATTCAGCCATTTTACAAATCATGTAAGAAGAGCGACTAACAAATCTTAGCCAACTGGATACAACTCTGGTTGATTCTCAACCTCCCCAACAAATCATTATTGAAAACCTGTTAGATAAATATTAAGTTATTAAAAGGAGGCTTAAAGCTAGCGTCATTTAAGAATTATGGCGGCATTACTTAGACATTGAAGAAGATGATGATTGGAGACAACTATTCATTGACGACTTTAGAGAACCCATCAGATAAATCACTAGAAACATAGATCAATAAAAAAATACTATGATATGTGTTTGTCAATAACACATTATATCGAGAAGCTTTTGACTAAATATGGCTAAGATGTTTAGAGACCAAAGAAGCTGATAGGGTGATAAAAAAAGTTCGTGAAGAACTTTATGGTGCACACCAATCAGGTCTGAAAATGACAGTCAAAATCAAAATAATGGGTTACTATTGGCCAACACTTAAGAAATATTGCATTGATTATGTTAAGACATGCCATGAGTGTTAGATCCATGATAATGTTATATATCATTCGTTAAATCAATTACACTCTACGGTGACATCCTGACCATTTGAATGTTGGGGAACATATATAATTAGGCCAATTGATCCATTATCATCAGTTGGATTTCACTTCATTCTAGTAGCGACCAATTACTTTTTTAAGTGGGTAGAAGTGGCATCATTCAAAGAAGTCATATATGAACATATGATTAACTTCCTTACCCACAACATTGCCTATAGATTCGGTGTACCACACCATATAATCTCAAAAAATGACACAATATTTAAGAGTACCAAAATTTATAAATTTATTGATTGACACAAAATCAATTGGCATTACTCATTGATATACAACCCAAGGGAAAACGGTCTGATGGAGGCCTTCAATAAAGTATTGGTAAAATTACTTAAGAAGATCCTTACCAAGAACAAAAGAGAGTGACATACTAAGATGATATAAATATTATGGGTATATCATACAACTTACAAGATGTTAATCAGAGCTACTCCTTATATACTAGTGTTTATCGTTGAAGTAGTCTGCCATTGGAGATCAAGTTACCATCACTTTAGGTAGCTGTCCAACATGATGTCACTAAGGAGCAAAATACTCGCTTGAGAATGGAACAACTTAACACATTGGATGAAATAAGGATGCATGCTCATGAGAATATGGAGATATATTAAGCAAGGATGGAAAAAAATTTTGATCTGGTGGTGCTTCATCGAGCATTTCAAGAAGGAGAGTTAGTTCTGGTGCTGAGAAGGTCAATCATTCAACACTGAAAAATTGGTGGCAAATTCATTTCTAATTTGGAAGGTCCCTTTGTCATTGAGATGGTGAATCAGGTAGAAGCTTATCAAATTATCGATTTGCACCATCAGAGGTTCATGTGATTAATCAACGGTCAATATTTAAAGAAATATCACGCATAAAGTTTATTCAAGAAAAAATTATTTTTTATGTATTATACATTTTATACATGTTTATTAATATATGAATTTTACATTCTTAAATTATTTTGTATTGAAAAAAAAAACATTTTAAGTATCCCATGAAAATCTCCCTATAAGATAGGGGCATTTTAAATACTTATTTAGGTCAACATCATGCTTCAAACTGAGATCCCAAAATAAATATTTAAAATTATGAAGTACAGAACTTGCTTAACCATCTCTTTTAAGATTTGGGATATTTTTAAATATTTATTTGGGTCGACATCATTCTTCATGCAAAAATCCCTAAATAAATATTTAAAATCATCAAATATGTTATTTAGTTTAACATCATGCTACGCACTGTAATCCCCAAATAAATATCTAAAATCATCAAACATGAGTGTCCCTTTAAGTAAGGAGATGTAACGACTCTTATTTCAAATATATATAGGTGGTTCTCTAAAAAGTTTGAGACATAGATGGAACAACTTATTTAGGTTGAGAGAATATTTTTGTGACTACACACTCCAGCAAGTCAAGCTAAAGTAGCACAAGTTCTTCTACTACCTAAAGCATAAGGTTCAAATGGGTGTATGAGACCAGATTCAACGTTGGTAGCTCCCTCAATAAGCCATAAGAAAGGCCGTAATAGAGGAACCCCCATTTTGTCAACCTATTCGTAAGGACTGTTAGGAAGCATGAAGGCTTATTTAACTCGATAAGTTCAAATAGTTGTAGTCCATGAGATTCTCCTAATTGACCAGAGAGTTAAAGTCTTGGTGTGAAGGAACAAGTCTCAATCAATAACTGTCAAATGTGCATAAGCTCTAAGATCTCTAACCATAAAGAACGACTTCAAATTTGCTAACTTCAACAAATTTAGCTTAAGGAGTGCATTTTTCTATATCTCTAGTCAAAAGCCTGAGCAGGAATATGAGGTCGGAATCAACAAGCCAAGATATTACCAAGTCGATGGCAACTCCGTCTATTTAACAAGCCATAAAAAAGGTTGTAGTATAGGAACTCGTGTTTCAGTAGTTGGATGACAAGAGCTATTAAATCCTAACTCACCCAATCTGATAAGTTCAAGTAATCCAAATTAAAGTCTTCTCAACTTGTTAAGGGTTAAGGTAATACCAACATTTGGTGTTATTAATTAAACCTGAAACCTAGAAATTCTTCAACAAGTCTGCCAATGCACAAAGTAAATGATCAAAGAAATTATCTCAAAGTTCATATAAAGTTTAAGGCTGAACTAAAAGGATTTTCATCATAGATAAATCTTCCATGCACAAAGTATTTGACTGATGACCCCTAACCACTAGCCTAATGTAAACCAAAAGGGTTTAGGTTATCGGCTTCTACTCCTTCGTCAAGCCCATCAAAGCAAGAAGCAAAGGGAAGAAGGCACAGAAATATCCTGACAAGTTAGTAAGGATAAATCAGGTAATCCTTCACCACTATCTACCATACAAAACACATGGCAGAAGGAACTAAAACCTCATAAATCAAGCTAAAGCTATGAGAAGATTGCAACTGCTAACTCTTACGAGCGTCTAAGTCGTGAGCACAAAAACCATAGAAGTCACAAGAGCAGAAAGAAAAGAATAGCTTGTGAATATTTAAAAGCGAATAATGCTTAATTTTATTAATTCAGAATTTCTATAGAAGTTTGAATTTACATCTATTCAGAAGCATGCATCAGCTAAAAAATGAAAAAAAAAAAAAAAAAAAAACATTATCCTCATAGAGAACTGAAGTATATCTCCTAAACCTATGTCTAAAGAAGAAGTCGAGTTTATCCCTTCAAAAAATCGGGCATCCTACACTGTTGAGACTTGCACAAAGCAATAAAGGCATCAATATAAAGAAAAGAGAAATGATCATGCAAATGTATGTAACAAAAAAGAAAGGTGCACCAGAACCAAGTTCTCCTCTAGTAGCTAACCAACTAGTGTCATGATCCTACTAGAACCTATGTTGAGCAACTAAAGAATGAGAGAAAATCTACATGGACGAACAAAGTAAAAGTGTATATGAGCAAAAGCCTCTTGTAACAGCTAGTTGGCCGGTATCCTGTTCCTGCGAGGACCTATGCAAAATAGTGAAGCATCAACATAAAAAAGGGTAGTGTAAATGTAAGACAAAAGCTAAAAAATCCACAAAAAAAGGGTGTACCTAAGGTGAAGGCAAATGTAGAAAACATAAGATATATAAAAAAAAACATATATATATATATATATATATATATATATATATAATTGTAATAATGATAATTGCAAAACATATGTGAAAATATTGAAACTAAGCTGAATATGGTGGAAAAAGAAGAGCAAGAGGTGGCAATGATAGCTACCAACATATGTGGAGTAATGCTCTAAGGATCTAAGTATGAAGTACCGTGTCATATCTTATGAGTCTTTACTTGATTAAAGCCAACATGTGAATTTTTCCATGGATACATCTAAAAATTTATGAAGATAGAGAACTAGCGTGATGCAAAGATACATACTCCCAGAAATCTGTAAAATGAAACCTTTGGTGTGACATCTAGAATAAATATTTGGAGATCCATAGGTTCAACCAGGTTACAATAAATGCGGTTCACTCTAGACGCGCACCATATTTATTGTGTGACATTTGTTGACACTACCCGAATAAAAGAAAAAAAATAAAAAAAATATTATTCTTACCTCTGCTCAAATCCTGTTATTCGGCTGCCCATCCCCTAAAAAATGGCACCGAGCTGTCTCGTCCCTCTTTCCCTGCATAAATCCCACTCTTGATTGAGCTCTCTCTCACGTTGATAAAATAAATACAAATTAGGCTTCGTTCATTTTCTTTCCCGCACACGAGAGCCCCAACCTTCTCCGTTCTTTGCATTTGACTCCTCAAGAGGCAATCCATCCAGTTTTCCAAGTGACGAGTTGAGCTCGATAAGGGCCTAAACTCGACTCATTTACACCCCTAACGAACACCCATCTTAGAACCTATAGCTCGACCTCACGACCAGAGCTAGACGCCTTCACTGTACTGATTAACATAGCCGACTTCCAACCTTCCTCCTCTGTTTAGCCCCACCTCGCATGAGCAGCAAATCGATGCACAGTAAATGAAGTACAACGCCATACTGCCCAATCTACAGCATGCACATAAGTGAACAAAAGGGGTTTGCAGATGCTAAAATGAAATCTCGCGCACTCTTTTAATAATAGTTGTTTACGCAATTGATTAAAATGAAATATTTAAATACTCCCCGTTATGCATTAAAATATGATCATTACCTGCATGGTCCATGATGAGCATGATGTATGCACACATATGACATCTGAAGATGTTGTGCGGGTCAAGAAATGAACTTAAATTTGATCTTAATCCTCCTATGTAAATATATAGGACTTGATAAAGCTCAAACTATCAAACAAATACATGATCATGACATCGACTAAGATATTTATTTTACACAATCATATTAGGCCTTTAAGGACTATAAAAAAGAAATTTCACTAACAAAGTCATAAAATCGACAATAAACCCGATCGTCTGTCGGTAAGTTGGTAGAGTCTATAAGGTTCAACCAATAAAGTGAAATCTTCTATAAACATCAATGATAGCCATGTTGACAAAATATTTCAAACAGAGAGGACCCTATACATTCAAAGTTCCCCCAAATTCTCATGAATACATTCAATAATTTAAGATATTTAAAATTAAATTAAATTATCAAATACTTAAAGCAAAATTCATCCACTCTCCACAACAGTTTATCGAGGTGAATAATTTGAAAATTATTTAAGCTCACAAAGAACTAATGTCTGGTCGAGAATATTATTAGGATTCATTCTCAATCAATCTCTTGGCTATAAAGACGTGACAAATGTACTTTAACTGGTGATTTCGCAGTCAAGTGGCACCATAGGTAAACGGTTATGATCGGGTGGCTTTGCAGACAAATGACACTATTATATTACAATCATAGTCAGAGCTCATATGTTTCTCAACTGCATTGAATTCTTGAGTAATGAATCAATAGGACATGACTGATAGATCACAGAGCTCTCTATTAGCTCAAGATGATTCAAATTTGTTCCCTTAGAAAAATATTCACACCAGATCAAAAAGTTACCCTTGGACGAAGCAATCCATGGCTACCAACAAGGATCATTCGGTCAAGTTGGGTCGAATACCTCCTCTGACTAAGTTGATTAGGGATCATGATGACCCGGGATGACGGAACCATGCAATCTTGATCGGGTCTATCATCACTCCCCCCACCATTTACTTTAAGTGCAATGTGGTAAATTTTTAATTTTAAATATTAAATTTTCAAACATCAAATTATGTCTCAACTATACACCACATACTACGTATCTATTTGATGAGTAACCTTAATCAAAATTTCTCTCTCATTATCGAGAGGGGTAATTAACTATAGGGGCTTGCGCCTATAGGAAACCTGAACTCATATCATAAAGTTCTCACAAAATGAGGGTAAAATCTTTGGGTGATGTCTTATTCACAACCCAATATGCATTCTAAAAATTTACCTCGGAACTTAATCATTAAAACTCTTCTCGACGACCCGAAGAAAGAGAAAGGGATCGTAGAGAGGCTAAGGAGCAAATTTTTGGAGCCCACAAATAAAGAAGAAATTTTAGTGCAATTTTTTCTATATATGACATAAATATGAAATCATTAATTTTATTAAAAAAATGCCATAAGTTTGAAAAACCTTAAATTCTTATCATTAAAAATGTATATATGATAAAATAAGATAATCATAGATTTATGTGTAACAATTAATAGAATATAGAATTTAAAATTTTATTAAAAGTAAATATAAATATTCTTAAAAGATCAAAGTATTATTTCACTATGAACTATTAAATAGAAAGGCAAAAAATCCACTCAAAAATATTAGAATTATATTGAAAATGATTAATTTGTTCCCTCACTGATAAAAATTTTTGGCTCCGCCCCTGGGAACAGAGACACCATTGCCACGATGGTGGTTTCTGGCGCCGCAGTGCTTTCATACCTAGCGTTGTATGGCTCACATGTACAGTGCCAAAGTGCTCTAATTCAATCAGAAATTCAAAAAATTCATTTTTTTTTCATTTAAAATATTTTTAGTATCTTCGGATTATTATAATTTCATACCTTCCATGGAACATCAAAGGATGCTAAATCTAAACATGAAGGAATTGTGAGAGCTAAAGTTATGAAATTACTAGACCCTCCCCCCACAAAAAAAAATACTCATTCATTAAAGAAAATAATTTTTTTCACTATCTCTCCTCTCTTCTCTCTCTATATATATTGCCTTTTTTTTTTTGGAATATTTGGGCATAGCTCGTATATTAATCAAAAAAGATTACATATAATGAAAGAAAGACTAAAGCCATTAATGGTTGGCTTGAAGAAGCCCAAAAGAAGACAAAAATTACATGTAAATGGCTAACAAATGCCAACAGAAATAAAATTCAAAAGACAGAAAATATCCCAACATGAATGGATCAGAGGACACAAAAAGCAACAGGATCTCCCGAAACTCAGCAAGAAGGATGTAGAGACCAGCAGCATATCCCATGATCCAGTAAGACAAAGTTTGATGGCCGGGAAAAGCTCCAACCAGTGCCAAAATTGCAGGGTAAAAAAGACTCCCATGCCCATAGCACCTGGACTCAAGAATAAAAGAGACAGAACAGCAGTTCATACACAACCCTGGTTGCCCATAGAAACCCATGGACCGTCCAAGGGAGTGTGAGGGGAGTTTCATCATTGTCCAGGAGGGCATATCTGCGAGTGCTCGGGGCGTCAGCATAAGCAGCGTGTAAAACACAGTGAACCAGCTTACAGTCTGTCCAGAAAGACCATCGCATTTCTCCATTTCACAATCTTCTCAAACATATCTCTCTTGATACTTAACAGTAAAGAAGAATGGCATTGAAATTGATTACCAAAAATTCTATTGTTCCTCACTCCCCAAATAAAATAAATCATAGTGGAAATAGCCAGTTTATAAAAATTAATCACCTCCGATTTTCCATTATACTTCCCATTAATCCAATCATACACCTGGAATATGTTTGGCCTAAGAAGAAAATTACTCATACCATAAAATAAACCAATTAGAATAGAGAATGTATAAGAGCATTCAAAGAATAGATGAGAAACCGTTTCATCATAAGAATGACAGAGGCTGCATAAGCTCGGTACTATGATATTCCTTACACGAAGCGCATCAGCAGTTTTGAGCCCCCCAACATTAGCCAACCAAGCAAAAATAGAAAATTTAAATGCATTTCTGTTATGCCATACCATTTTATACCAACTGCATCCAGGTATGTCCGAGTGAAATTCCTCCATATAGCTTTTAAAATTGCTTTTCACCTTATCAAACCAAAGCAAACAAGGCCCCTCATCCGCAATAACATTTATACCCGAAAAAACATCTCTTAAACTGGATGAAAAAGTATCAGGAAATACCCAAATAGAATCAGAAATGATATTGGAAAGAGCTATGTCAGGTATTTGGGCCAGGGATACATTACACAGAAGGTCACTTAGATTGCAGTTCTCAATCCAGTTATCCCATTTCAAGGAGATGGGGGCAGAGTTAGTAATTCTAAACTTGAAACACTATTTTGCAGCATTAGCCGTGTAACATATTGATTTCCAGAACTTGGAAGCAGCAGCTGGAGGTGGTCTCCAAGGTGAGCTGTATTTACTAAACAGCCAGACAGATAAGGGAGATGGGCAGTTGTACAACCTTAAAATCACAGAGCAATTAAAAGAAAATTGCAAAGCCGGAATAGAAGAAATACACAGAGCACCTTTAGAGTAGGGTAAGCATAGTTTATCCCAAGCAATCATATGAAGTTTCTTATTGGAATTAACATCCCCCCAAAAAAAAATCTAGAGCTAAATTTTTTAAAAAACTTGTGAACTGCTTTAGGCAAAATGGCACCCCTTATCCAATAAGCTATAGTATTTTGAATAGTAAACTTCAAATATTGAAGTCTGCCCGCAAGAGAAAGTATAGTGACCTTCCAACCTGTAAACTTCTTGTTAATACTATCCATTAATGGCAAATAATCCTCAATTTTAAGTCTATAGAAAGACAGTGGAATTCCCAGGTAAGAGATCTTGCTAGTAATGTTGTGTATAGAGAGAGCATTACAGATAGCACTCTGATTATGCACATGCCCAGGGAACATGATGGCACTCTTATCATAATTAACGTGAAGTCCAGTCACACAAGCAAAATCTTTAAGTATGGAAACCAGCAAGCTACATTTCTCAAGAGAGGCTTCCCCAAAAATGAGTACATCGTCAGCGTACAGCAAATGAGAAATAGTATAACCATTAATAGAAATCCCCTTGAATCTCCTAACCTCTAAGAGATTGGAGAAAGCATCCATAACAAGACAAAAGAGGTAGGGGCTCATAGGACAGCCCTGCCTAAGCCCAGCAGAAGAAGGGAAGTATCCCTCAAGAGCACCGTTGAGGAGGTCAAAAAAATTGATATAAAAAATGCAAGCTTTGATCCAGTTTACAAAACGACTAGGAAAGTCTTTCTGAATTAGTCTAGCAATAAGGAAATCCCTAGAAATTGAATCAAACGATTTCTTTATGTCTAATTTAGCACAAAAAAATTTCTCATTTCCTCTTTTCCCCGCATGAAACAAAATATCAAAGGCAAGCAAGATATTGTCAGTTGATACTCTAGACTTGAGAAACCCAGCTTGATTGTCTTTAACAATGATGCTCATAACCGGCTTAAGCCTCACAGCAATAACTTTTGCAATGATTTTATACACCACATTACACAGCGCAATAGGTCTATAATCAGAAATGTTGACAGCATTATTATGCTTAGGTATAATGGCTAGAGCAGTAGCTTTAACACCGTTAGGCATATAACACTTGGCAAAGAAGGATTGGACAGCTCTACAAACAGTCGGCCCAATGATATGCCAGCTAGACTTATAAAAGTGAAAATTGAACCCATCGGGTCCAGGTGCTGAGCTGGAGGAACCCATAAAAATCGCAGCCTTAATTTCCTCTTCTATCACAGGGGAGCTCAGAGAGTGGTGATAACAATTCGGGACAGCAACACCAATAGGAAAAGCCTCCACATCCAGAAGTTGAGTATTAGAGGGGTTGTATAAATCTTGAAAATATTGAATGATAGTTGTAACCACGTTTGATCTATTGGAGGAAGGATTAGATGTGAGAAGGTTAATGATGGACTTTCTACTTCCCATACAGCTCCTTATCTTAGCATACATAAACTTAATAACATCTTCCCCAAATTTAAGCCATTTAACCTTGGCTCGCTGAATGATCCAGGAGGCATAAAGATAGTTGAAATTGGCCAAGTTGGTGTTGCAGTTTTTATAGGCAATATTAAGCTCAGCATTATTGTGGTCTAAAAGCAGTTGCTCCAGTAAGATCCTTTGATTATTATTTAGATAATCAAGATGCCTAGTAATGCTACATGAGGAAGACCAAGGTTCCTTTTTTATATCTCTTTTTAATTGCCTGAGAGAGTGACAAAGATGAGAAAGAGGGTTGCCAATGCAAGGCCTAGAAAAGACCTCTAATAACATAGCCCAATACTTATCCACCTTAGTCCAATAGTTTTTGAAGAGAAAACGGTGGTTGGCCTTGATGGAGCTCCCAGGATGAAGAATTACAGGACAGTGGTCCGAACATGAGGGATTTTGAATGGAGCAAAAAGATTCAGAGAATTTATTCAGCCAACCATCATTCACAAGCACTCTATCCAGTTTGATGTGGATAGGATTGTCTAATCGTTGATTATACCAGGTGAAGTTGCAGCCAACAGAATGAAGATCCACCAGCCTATTAAGAAATATACAATCATTAAAATCTTTCATGGCAGAAAGAGTAAGAGGAGAACCACCAATCTTTTCGGTGGCAAATCTACAACAGTTGAAATCTCCAATGATGGCCCAAGGAACTTGACTCTCAGGAGAAGCAAGTGATAGGGAATTCCATAATTATTTACGTTCAGTCAAGCTATTAGAAGCATATACAATAGAAAGCTGAAAAAGGGGTTGATTAGACACTAAGATCAAACCAGAAATCAATTGATAAGTAATAACATAAGGATTAAAAGACAGTTTAGATGAATTCCACTTCACCCAAATTCTCCCAGATTCGGAGAGAGCAAAGTTGTTGCAGTTAGCCTCATTCAAGAAGAGAGAATGAGAATTGTCAAAAAAAAAAAAAAAACGGGTCAGCAAGTGAGTGAATATGGATCCTGTTCTTCAAGATGCAAACTAAATCAAGCTTAAAAGACTCAATAAGACGCTTAAAGCAAAGAACTTTGTCAGGGCGGTTTAACTCCCTAATATTCCACTCAGCCAAAGGAGGAAAAGACATTAAGAATTCTGTTTAGATTGGGACTTTTTCCCCTGCTTCCCCCTAGCAGATTTTTTGGATGTTGTTGATTCATGGTTTTGATTTTGCTTAGATAGCAATTTAGTTTTTTTCTCCTTTCCCACAGCTTCAACATTCAAAGCATCACTGTCAATATCATCACCTGAAATAGAGGGTGGGACCCTGACTTCCCCCTCAGAGTTTAATAGATCAAACTTATTAGGAGAAA
Organism: Dendrobium catenatum; assembly: GCF_001605985.2. Taxonomy (NCBI): domain Eukaryota; kingdom Viridiplantae; phylum Streptophyta; class Magnoliopsida; order Asparagales; family Orchidaceae; genus Dendrobium; species Dendrobium catenatum. Next base: position 2,766,437 of record NW_021319436.1, read on the forward strand.
TAAATGCCTGCCCAACCAAAGAAGTCTGAATTAGAATGTTGGTAGAGGAAGAGGACGCAGTAGAATTAGGGGAATTTAGATTTGGAATACCCAAACTAAATGGGTCCCCTGTCCCAGGTATGTCGCTGCTAGGAGGCTCCAAAACAATATCTTCTGTCCTAGATTTCAATTTGTTAGGGGAAGGAGAATGTGGATGATATTGAAGGGGTAGACCTATGACGTTGGATGGTGTGACTTGAGAGTTATTGGTGATTTGAGGATTGATAGGTTCCTAAATGCAGATTTTAGAGACAGGCAGCTTCGCAATGAAATCGGGATTGGAGTTAGGCCAAAGACGAGGTCTTCTGCTAGCACTCCTACCCCTGTTATTTTGCAATTCCTTACCAATATCTTTACCTTGGTCATTAGAGGCATTCTCCAAATTTTTCGAGCAAGAAGAAGAGTGATGCATTAAAGACTTACAGTGGTGACAAGGAAAAGGGCGCCATTCATATTGCACTCTCAATCTTACCACTTCCCCATCCAAAGAGACCTGAACCTCCTCCGGGTAGGTGGCCTGACAGTCTACCAAAACACAAATCCTGGCAAAAGTTAGTCTGGTTTTCTGCTCCGTCAAGCTGTCAGCTGCAACCAGGACGCCGATTTTGCTAGCTATCTGTGATATACCCTCAGAGTTCCAGCATGCAAGGGGAAGATCATGTATCTTCACCCAGATTGGCACCGTTGCAAAATCTTCCCTTTTAGGAATAAATTTCGGATGCCACTTTTAGAGAACGAAGGGTTTCCCCAAAATGAACCAAACACCTCTCGTCCAAACCGTTTCGAAATCTTCCACACAAGAGAATCGGAAGAGAAAGAATCCATCATTTAGAGATAGAAGCTGAACAGAACCTTTCAAGCTCCAGGTTTTTTTGACCGCAGTCAACAAGGCTTCATAGTAGGGGCGTCTCCCTATGGAGTATCCAACCAGACAGAGCTTCCAGTCCTCCCCTCTGTTGGATAGCTTCTCCCCGGAGAAGGGGATAATATCCGGTTCCGAGGGGAAGTGAGAAAACTTTAATGGATTTGAAGAAGCATTTGACGGCTCAAACACTTTATTCCAGCTCTTGGAGATCACACTGACCTGACCACCAGGAGAAGTTACAAGTGGAGGGAACTCAGAAGAAGGAAGTGCTGCATCCGTTAAAGGTAAAGAAGAAGAAGTTTCCTCCGGCATCGCCGGAGGGAAGGAGGAAGAGAAAGCAGCAGGAGGCGAGGGCGAGAGGAGAAAACCCTAGCCGCCAGAAGACTTTATATATTGCCATTTTTTTACCATCAACTTTTGTTATTTTGTACTTGCTACTAGTTATAGGCTTATTGCCCTCTTTCCTCTCTCTGTCTCTCACCCTCTCTCTCTCTCTCTCCCATGAGGGTGAGATGATTTTAAATTTTTTAATTTTTTTATCACTATCTCTCTTATGAGCATACCTATTTCTTTCTTGATTTTTATTATAACATCTTAAACTTTTTTTCATTTATATTTATCTCTTTATTTATATATTTACCCAGTTTAGTCATTTATCCTCAAATTACTAATTTTCTTAAAATTTAAAATTTCATGAATTTTTTTAATTACTTTAAAATCTTCAAATTCTCTTTTATAAGATATTTATATAATTAAAGCTAATAAATTATACTAGAGAAAGATTAAAAATTTTAAATTTAAATCAAATAGCTTAAAATATGCTAATTATAATTTTTTTACATATTTTTATATTAATAAGATGCAGCCTTTTTTATATTTATTGATCGTTATAAAATATTTTTTAATTATTTTTTTATTTAAGTTAGATATGAAAATATGAAGTTAAATATTAAAAAAAATTAAAACTCTAATGTCAATTTTGAGCTCGAATGAAAAAGCTTAACGGTATTTTTCAAATTAAAAATTTATGCTCCAGCTGATAAATAATTTTGGATCCGCCGTTGTTTCTTACCACTTTTTAAAAAGGCTTTATTGTACAAAGATTTCTTATTCAAGAAATTTTTGCACTAAAAAGTTATTTTAGAAAGCAGCAATAAAGTTATTCTAGTGGGACTGCTTTCTTACTGATTCTTAAAATAATTTTAATACATAAATTTTAATTTTTTATTATGAAATTGTTCTAAGAAAAAGTAAGAAAGGCATCACAAAACCAAACGGAGCCTAAATTGATCGAGAAAATAGATAATGTTTTGGTGGAAATATTAATGACAAGATAAGGTTGTTCTGTCACAGCAAAAAAATGAAATATTATATTTATGTATTTTAAGTGGCCATAATTAAATTAAATTAAATGAATAGTAAATGTGTGGTCGATTCACGGTTGGCGTTGCAGACCGTTGAGGAAATGTGATATGTTGTGAGAGTGATTATTTATTTATTTATTTATTGTTGATTAAAAAATATTTAAAGTAGCGCACAGTTACCTTCATTTAAGTATGTATCCTGATTAAGCATATAAAATTTTAAACAGAGGGTTCAAGTCAACATTTATAACTTAAACATATAATGAATGATCATTTGAGATAAATTTTGTTAACTTCTTATGGCATGAGGTCGCGAACGAAGCTTGTCGTGTGAATGGGGCGGATCATTGGATGGGGTGATATTTTGAGGTCACAGACGGAGTTCGACGTAGGAACGGGGCGGGGCGTTCGGACACGAATGGGGCCTTTGGATGCGGATGAGCGCTGGCGTCGGACGGAGCTCAGTGCGTGAACAAGGTGGGGTGTTCCTCTGCGTCCGGTCGGAGGACGTAATAATTGTTCCTAGAGTGGAAATATTTCTCTACATAAAAACAAATGCAGCTGCAGCTCACTCGTTGAGCAATGGGAAGTAGGCGGGTGGGTCTTCCTCTCACCCTCTGTGGTATTGCATCGAGCTACCCGACTTAAATTAAATAAATATATTTTGTTAATTGTGGTCAACTCAACTAGCTCGTTCACGAGCTGCTCGAGAAGAGGCTTGATAAGCTCGAAACGAACCAAACTCGAACATGAACCGAATAGAACTCAAACATGGAAGTTTTAAACTAGCTCGAACTCGAACAGCTATCCAAGAAGCTCGACGAGCTTCGAGCCCAGCTTGAGCTCGATTCTAACAGACGAGCCCGAACTCGAACAGGACAAAGCTCGGCTCGGCCCGGTTCGTTTGCTGCCCTAACTCCTCTTCTAGTAGCTTGTGGATTAGTCTTTTACAATAATGTTAAAGAAAGGGGGATTATAATGGTAGATAATGAGAATAACATTCTCATACCTACACAAATAGTTACTTGATGGAGGGTGTTCATTAGCTACAAGAAGCTAAACAAAAGCAACAAAGAAGGATTATTTCTCCCTATCATTCATTAATTATATGCTAAACAAACTTGTATGAGAACTTATATTATTGCTTCTTGGAAGGTTACTCATAGTATAATATGATCACCATTAACCCATTAGGTCAAGAAAAGAAAACTTTCACATGCCTACATTGAAATTTTGCTTTTAGGCAGATGCCTCTTGGGCTATGCAATTTTCCAACCAGTTAAAATATTTTTTTTTATGTTTTTTTTTTTTCCAACCAGTTAAAATATAAATACAACTATCAAAAGAAATTTCACATAAATTTGCAAATAATTATAAATTAAACTTGCAGACTAGTTGAATAATTTAAATATAACTCTCAAGATATTTTTAATTTGAAACTCTTATAGGACTAATTAAATAAATTATATATAAATATAAAATAATCTTATTTAAAAAACATGTACAAGTAATTACATAAATTAGATACATAGAATAATATTAATTCACTTTAATGGATCTAACCATATAAATTAACAATGGAACATTAAGGAAATTTAAGATCACTAGCCATTGAATTCTTGTACTTTGAATTTTTTTATTAGATGAATATAAATTATTTTATTTAAAAATGAACATCTCCACGTAGTTGCACATGAACAATTTGAGGAATCAACTTGAGGTGTGTCAAACGCTTTCTATTCACTCCATTGTCAACAAGATAACATATTTGGGGATTCCTCTTTCCTTCTATAGGCTGAATGTTGCTGATTTCTTGCCTTTACTGGATAGTTTAAATAAGAAACTTAATGGTTGGAAAGCTAATCTTCTCTCTTTTGTGGGTAGACTTCAATACCTCAAATTTACCATTCAAAACACTATTGCTTACTGGATTAGAGGTTCTATTTTACCTAAATCTGTGCACAAGGTTTTTAAAAAAATCAGCTCTAGATTTCTGTTTTTTGGTGAAGTCAATTCGGTTAAGAAGCTTCATATGGTATCTTGGGATAAAATCTGCATGCCTAAAGAGAAAGGGGGTTTGGGGATTTACTCTCTTAACGCTTTGCAATATGCCTTCAACTGCACTATTATTAGTAAGATGTACAATAATGTATCTCCTTTAGCTTGCTGGCTGTTAGCTAAGTACTGTTCCCCATGGAAGCCTCCGCATAGTTCTGCTTCCAAGATGTGGAAATCCATCTGTAAAACGGCTGAAGTTGTGAAAAGATGCTTTCAATTTTCTATCTTTCCTAACAGTCCCATCTCTTTAAAATGGGATCACTGGTGTCTTAACTCCACGTTGGGGAGTATTGCTGGTTTGGTTGACAATGCTGGGTTGCCGGACATTAGGCTAGCTGATATTATTTCTGTGAATGGCTGGGAGTTATCTGGTATTATTCACCCGACGTTGCATCAGTTTTTTGAGAGGGTGAATATTCTGAATGGTGTGGGGCCTTGCTTGCTTTGGAATAACAGGAATTGCTTTCATTTTAGATTATTTATTAAAGACTTTTACTCGGAACTTCCAGATTGCCTTTGGTATAGTATGGTCTGGCACAAAAAGTTCATTCTTAAACATTCTGTTTTTGTTTGGTTGGCTTTAAGAGATGGGTTAAAAACTGCGGCTGCTCTCAGGATTAGGCAAATTTTAGTTCCCATCACCTGCAGTTTATGTCATATGGGTGATGAATCTGTTGCTCACCTCTTTTTTGAATGCAATTACTCTTTCCACATTCTAAAAAGCCTTATTCCTGGGATAGATATCTTCCTGTTTAGGCCGTCGATTCTGCAACTATTTGAATGGATGAAAGGTGAATTTGGTTCTAATGTGAATACTCTAAATTTTTACATGTTGGCGGTTTGTTCTATCATCTACTTCACCTGGAAAGAACGAAATGGAAGGAGATTTGGTGGAATTTCTCATTGTTCCACCACTGTGCTGCTGAATATCAAACGTGTTATTTTTGAGAAGGTGATGAAATGGAAGTGCGCTAATGAATTGCTGGAGAAACTTTAAACAGCTGGTATTACGGATCCCACGTTGTTTTGGAAGGATATGGTCTGGTGTATTTGGTTTATTAGCCAGGACTATGATGAAGCTCCATTTGCTGCTTGACGAAATATCCCCCCTTGGATGGCCTTCGGGCAACCAGGGGTTAGCCCCTATCATATGTTCTGAGTCCTGGTTAATTGATTCTGGAGCTAATTTCTGTTGGTTCTAACCTTTATTTCTGTTATTGGTGGCTTCTTTTCAGTCATTACAGTTGCTTCAGGCCCTTCTTTTCGCACTGCTGACGGATTTTGAGCTTCTGCTTGCTGGATTCAGATGACTGTTGGCCCCTTTGGGGCGGTTCTTGTGTTCTCATTTGTCTCTTTTTGTTTTGCTTAAATGGTTAGAAAGATTTTCCTTTTTTGTCTTACATGTAATTTTGGTTATAAGGGTGGTATAGTTGGGGTTTTTTTCTTCCTCTTCTACATGAGGTTTTGTTTTTTCTCATGTAGAATCTCTTCTTGTATACACCTTTTACATGTAATCTTTTTGCAATTTAATAGAAGGGCTTAGGCCCCAATTATTCCCAAAAAAAAAATATAAATTATTTTATTTAAAAATGAATATCTCCACGTAGTTGCGCATGCACATGAACAAGTCTATAGGAGGACCATTTAAATGAATATTTTTTATAAGTGTAGCACAATCTTTCATGGGCACGCCTAGTTCTAAGTTATAAAGCTTCAATTATTCAACCAACCACTATAGAAATTTATGGATTATACTGCTGCAATTTAAGGCTTCGTTAGCGACAGCTTTATTACTGTTTTTCAAATAATTTTATAATACAAAAGTTAAAAATTTTTATATTAAAAAGTTGTTTTAAGAAGCAGTAAGAAAGCCGTCCCAAATGAAAACTAAAGATTACATTCGAAATTCCATAAAACTGGGCTACATACCATTGAACCAACCAGAACGTGCTACGTCACTTTTTTGCTCGGTACCAGTGCTCAGTACCGCTGTCTATCAGGTGACATGATCTTTTCAGTCATTACAGTTGCTTCAGGCCCTTCTTTTCGCACTGCTGACGGATTTTGAGCTTCTGCTTGCTGGATTCAGATGACTGTTGGCCCCTTTGGGGCGGTTCTTGTGTTCTCATTTGTCTCTTTTTGTTTTGCTTAAATGGTTAGAAAGATTTTCCTTTTTTGTCTTACATGTAATTTTGGTTATAAGGGTGGTATAGTTGGGGTTTTTTTCTTCCTCTTCTACATGAGGTTTTGTTTTTTCTCATGTAGAATCTCTTCTTGTATACACCTTTTACATGTAATCTTTTTGCAATTTAATAGAAGGGCTTAGGCCCCAATTATTCCCAAAAAAAAAATATAAATTATTTTATTTAAAAATGAATATCTCCACGTAGTTGCGCATGCACATGAACAAGTCTATAGGAGGACCATTTAAATGAATATTTTTTATAAGTGTAGCACAATCTTTCATGGGCACGCCTAGTTCTAAGTTATAAAGCTTCAATTATTCAACCAACCACTATAGAAATTTATGGATTATACTGCTGCAATTTAAGGCTTCGTTAGCGACAGCTTTATTATTGTTTTTCAAATAATTTTATAATACAAAAGTTAAAAATTTTTATATTAAAAAGTTGTTTTAAGAAGCAGTAAGAAAACCGTCCCAAATGAAAACTAAAGATTACATTCGAAATTCCATAAAACTGGGCTACATACCATTGAACCAACCAGAACGTGCTACGTCACTTTTTTGCTCGGTACCAGTGCTCAGTACCGCTGTCTATCAGGTGACATGACGCGTTCTGATTAATCTCTAGACCGTCCTGTATCCGCACAAAATAATTTCTCCCTCGCAGCAGGTCACTGACCAACTCTCCGAAGAGAAACAACCCTTGTTAACCAGCTTCCAAAGTTGTGAATCAAGCAGCAAAAATGTTCATGAGTCATATTTCCAATTGATTTGGAAAAGCTAGATTGTACTGGGATGCATCTAGAGTTTGTATCGATGAATCTGGTCAAAGGAATCGCAGTGTTGAAATTGATTACAGTAAGAAATTAACTATAATTTACAGGGGGGGCAAAAGTGAAAACTTTACAGGAATGTAAGGGTCAAAATTGGATGGTGGCTAAATAAGATACTTGCTACTGGTTTCTCACTACTGTAAAGCTCAAGAGAGAAGACAAGTTGGACAACGCATTCTACAAGCTACAGAAGCTACAACTCTCCCTCCATTATTCCTTTGTAAGTCTTCTGATTTAGGCTTCGTTTGGGACGGCTTCTTAAAGTAATTTTTTAGTAAAAAAAAAAAATTGTATAAAAAAGCTGCTTTAAGAAGCAGTTAGAAAGTCATCCGAAACGAAACCTTATTGCGGTCTTCGGATTCCTCTCTCAGCCTTAATGGAAGCAATAGCAGCATCAGCAGCAGGTCCCAGACCTTTTCGGCCTACCAATTTCACACCAAGCTTTTCAGATAGATAATGTAACCTCATTTCATCACCTCCTCTCACCTCTCTCAGTTCCAAAGCTTGTTGCTGTGACAGTAAAGTGTAGACATGAAGCTGCTGTTGCTGGTTGTAATGAGACTGTAGTTGATGAAATAACAACTTGTTTGAATGTTGTTGATCTGCTTTAGTTCCCTCACTATTACTCTTCTTCTTTATAGCACCAAGAGCTACCCTTAAGATTGCAGTAGATTTTGGATCAGAAGTTTTCCCACCAAAATTAATCGAGAAGCTTCCAAATTCTAGATCAGGTTCCCTGAATAAATCTTCAAGAAGTGCAGCACAAGATTGAGTGTTCTTCGAAAGGCTCCTTTCGACTTCGATGTTCAAAGATCGAGCATTCGCATGGCGAGCCATATTAGCAGCCTCTCTGAGACCACTGAGGAAAGCTCCATGCATTGTGGCAGGGTATCGCCTTGTAGTAGCTTCGCCGGCAAAGAATAGCCGTCCATCGCCGACACTTTCCGCTAAGATATCATAGTCATCCCCAGATGCGCCGACAGCAACGTGAGAATATGATCCCAAGCTGAAAGAGTCTGTACCCCATCGAGTACATACACTTTGGAGAGGATCCGGAACATCAATGCCTTGTGGTTCAAAGATTCCTATTTCATAAAATGGTCTGATTAGTAACACTAAGGAAAACATGAAGGAGGAACTTTCTAGATGGTAGTGTAAGAAACATATGAAAGAAGAATAGCTCTACTCAGATACAATAGTAAAATTGTTCTAATGAAATTAAAAAAAAATCCCAATTTCCATATTAAAAGTTGTGTTTGACGTTCATATCAGTTATAAATAAGTGTCCAAGTAGAACAGGATGATTGTGAATGATGGAGAGATAGGGATGCCTTCTCATTATATGAATATTTACCTTCTTCAGGAGTTGTTTAATGGAAAAATTTTCAGTTTTTTCAATCGAGTCACAATGAAAAATAAAAAAAATAAATAAATAAAAAAAAGAGAAATGGAACAGGTACAAATGCATAATCATACATGCTTCCCACCAAACAACAGTGGCAAAAAGATATAATCCTGTTAGGAAACACGTGAAGAAATTGAATCGATGCTGGGCTGAAATTGAAATTTCAGCAAGAAGAAATCTGAAATAGAGAAAAATCTGGAGAAAAAACTCTTGAAACACCTTCAGATTGAAGAAAAAAATGGAAGAAACAAACAAGATACAATGGATCTTCAATTGGAGAGAAAGATCTTCCTCTCTCAATCCCTAGCCAACAACTAGAGCCCAAGCAAACTTCAGAGAACTCCCACATTCAACAAACAAAACATAGCTCCCCTAACCATAGGGAGAATAATCTACTTAAAGCAAAACAATGATCATCTAAATCCGTAAACATCCTTTTATTTTGAATTTTCCCTCACAAACCCATCTTTAATTATTTCTTAATTCACAGTTGGGCCCCACCAAGGAGATCCGCCTCCTGCTGAGTGGAACCTTTGTTCCACCTGGTGTAAACGTGAGTCGGTCAAAGGTGGACCAATTAGATCGGTCCAAGGAGCAGTTTAACAATACCCCCTCCCAAAAGACCCATCTTGTCTTCAAGGTGAAAACATGGAAATTGATGCTTCACCCTCTCGTATGGCTCCCAGGTGGCGGCATAGTCATGTAGGCTCTTCCGTTTGATCAACAGATTGATGAAAAAAATGAAAAAAAAAAAAACAAACAAGATACAATGGATCTTCAATTGGAGAGAAAGATCTTCCTCTCTCAATCCCAAGCCAACAACTATAGTCCAAGCAAACTTCAGAGAACTCCCAAATTCAGCAAACAAAACATAGCTCCCCTAACCATAGGGAGAATAATCTACTTAAAGCAAAACAACAATCATCTTAATCCGTAAACATCCTTTTATTTTGAATTTTCCCTCACAAATCCATCTTTAATTATTTCTTAATTCAATGTTGGGCCCCACCAACGAGATTTGCCTCCCGCTGAGTGGAACCTTTGTTCCACCTGGTGTAAACATGTGTCGGTCCAAGGTGGACCAATTAGATCAGTCCAGGGACCAGTTTAACAATACCCCCTCCCAAAAGACCCATCTTGTCTTTAAGGTGAAAATATGGAAATTGATGCTTCACCCTCTCATATGGCTCCCAGGTGGCGTCATAGTCATGTAGTCTCTTCCATTTGATCAACACTTCTTTGACACCCCCCCCCCCCCCCCCCCCCCTTCTCCTTGTCATACCCCTTTCAGCTCTAGTGGTTCCAACACCATCTCCAAATCCTCAGTTAGTGTCACTAGTAACTCTGAACTAACTGCATGCTCCTCAAGAGCTCTCCTCAACTGTGACACGTGGAACACTGGATGTATGGTAGCGATCGAGGGTAACCTCAAGAGATAAGCCACTGCTCCAATCTTCTCCAATATCTAATAAGAGCCAAAGTACCTCGGGGCCAGCTTCTAGTTCCTCCTGCTGGCTACTGTCCTCTGTCTGTAGGGTCTTAATTTTAAGAACATCATATCCCCCACCTTGAATTGGATGTCCTTCTTGTGTCCATTTGTCTACTTCATAATATGTTGTGCCACCCACGGGTGCCTCTTCAGTTCCTCCTACACTCACTCTTTCCTCTAAGTACTGCTCTACTAAAGAGATTGATGTGCTCCTATGCCCAAAATGCACCAAGTGTGGAGTGATGAGGTCATCAACAGACATTTTAGGCAGGTTTATCGGCGAAGAAATCGTAGATCGACGGCTACGATCGGGAGTTTATATTTTTGATGTTATCATGTCGTTTTTTATGTTATTTTATTGTGTGTATCTTTTATTTCATGTACTTGTGACGATTTCGCCCTTATATTGGCATAGTGTTTATTGTAGCCCAAGGGGCATGTGAGTCTTTTTTCATGCTTTGAGGTCTTTATAATGAGATCTCCTCTTATTGTATGAGTTGATGATTGATTAATGAAATTTTCTGAAATTCCTTTTGTCTTCTTGCTTGAGAGCTTGAGAGAAAAGAGAGAGGAGGCCTAGGTGAGGCTCCGGCCGCAATACCCAACAGCCCGCTCCGGCGAGCTCTTGGTTTTTCCTTGTAAGTTCACTGTTTTTCTCTTCCCTACCAATTCCTCCATACACCCGTTTCCTCCCCTGCAGTCAAAATCCCGAAATCCCCTCCTCTGTTCCGCCCGAACTCCCTCACCCGCACCCCTGCCTCCCCGCTGTGCCAGCCGACCGCTCCCTCCAGGCCAACGAAACCCTTAGCCCGTCCCCCCCTCCTCTGTCCAGGCAATCCCGCCACCTAGCCCAGGAAAAATTCAAATTTTTGGGCATTAATTCTCTCATTAATCCTTCCTAAATTAATGCCTTATAATGATCTAGAACGATTTATTCCCTTACTTTGTTGGTAATAAAATTTGTGTTGACAAAGCTTTGAATAATTTTTATTTTTAGTTTCCAATCGCAATTCCTACATTGATTCACATCATGGAGTCTCTTCCATACAACACTTTGAAAGGGGTTATTTGGGAAGATGAATGCTATGAAATGTTGTACCAGTACTCCGCCCACACTAGCCATTTGGCCCACAACCGAGGTGTCTCTGAAACATGATACAACTGCAGATAAATCTCCAAACTCATATTACCACCTGTCTATCTATCTATCCAAGGGTGGTAAGCGATGCTTCTCTTTAGAACTGTTCATTGCAGCCTGAACAACTCTCTCCAAATTTGACTGAGGAACACCTTATTTCGGTCAAATACTATTGACTATGAGATCCCATGCAATCTAATCACCTCTCTGATGAATGTTGTTGTTATTGCAACTGTCGTGCTGGGGTGTTGCAAGGAAATGAAATGAGCATACTTGCTCAACTTCTCAACAACCACGAGAATAACTTTAACCCCTCATATCAGGGTAGCCCATCTATGAAACCCATGGTGACCTCCTCCTACATTCTATTTGAAAGAGTAAGGGGTTGAAGTAATCCCCCTGGAGCCATAAAAATATACTTGTTTCTCTAATATACCTCACACCTAACCGTTGAACTCATACAGCAAGTGAGAATATGAACCAAGGTCCGTGGCAGCACAAACCTCCATTGATATAGTAGTCTCTCTCCCTCTAGCGAATAACAAGAGTGATTATTATCATCCCTCTATAGATCCATCCTTATCTTCCTCAACTCCTCATCCCACACAATCTCCTCTTTGATAGCCCCTTAATCTATCATCAATGGTATCGAAATGACCATCTATTGGAGCTCCATACATTTAGATAAGGCGTCGCCCGCCTTATTCTCTAATCCTGGCTAGTATTGGATTTCAAAGTCAAAACCCAATAGCTTGGACAATCACCTTTGATGCTCCTCGCTCACCATCCTTTGTGCTAACAAGTATTTCAAACTCCTATGGTCTGTTCTGATAATAAAATGTCAGCCCAATAAGTAAGACTGCCACTTCTAAATGGCCAACACGATGGTCATCAATTCCCTCTTATAAATTGATTTCAACCTTAACTCTGGTTATCAAAACTTGACTGAAGTATGCTATAGGTCTACAATTCTGAATAAGCACTGCTCCCAATCCATACCCGGATGCGTTCGTCTCTACCACGAAAATCTAGTTGAAATTAGGTAAGGCTAGGACTAGTACCATGGCCATGGCCTTCAACTTCTCAAAAGCCTGGTAGCTGCCTCACCCCACAAGAAGCTATCCTTCTTCAACTGTTCTGTTAGTGGCTAGCTATAGTATTGTACCCACTCACAAATCGCCTGTAATACCCCGTTAGTCCTAGGAAACCTCTCAACTCTATCATATTCCTAAGTAGTGGTCATTTCAGCATTGCCTTAACCTTGACCTGATTAGTAGCTACTTCTTCATGGGATACCACGTGTTTCAAGTACTCCACACTAGGGTTTCGTCAAGTTATCCCTCAATTATTGCTCCTATAAAACTTCTTCAAGTTGACCCTCAACTGCTGCTCCTATAAGACTCCTAAGACCACCCTCAAGTGCCCCAAATGCTCCTCCTCAGACTTGTTGTACACTAGGGTTTCGTCAGCACAAACTTCTGGAAGTATGGTCAGAATACCTTGTTTATAAGGGACTGGAAAGTAGCAAGGTTATTTATGAGGCTAAACGACATCACTAAGAACTCGTAATGCCTCTCATATGTCCTGAAAGCAGTCTTCAGGACATCCTCTTCTCTCTTCATGATCCGAGGATATCCCGACTTCTAATCCATCTTGGTGAACAACACCGCTCCACACAGCTCATCTAGTAGCTCATTAATCATCGGTATGGGAAACTTGTCCGGCATAGTCTCTTTATTCAGGGCACAATAGTAAACACAGAATCTCCAGCTCTCATCATTCTTCTTGAACAGTAAGACTGAGCTAGAAAAAGGACTCACACTCAGCCTACTGATCCTCGCCTCCAACATCTCCCGAATCAGCTTCTCAATCTCGTCCTTATGAATCTGAGGGTAGTGGTACGGTCAGACACTAATCGGTGACACCTCCTCCCTCAGGATAATGGTGTGCTCCAGCTCCCTTAGTGGTGATAAGCTCTGTGGTGGCTGAAAGACCTCACTGAACTATTTTATGAGTGGCTGCACTGAGACAGAAATGTCTCCCCCTCCATCCCAACCCCTCAACGCTCTGCAACTCAACACCAAATTCTCCTCCCACCTCCTATATGGTCCTTATGATAGTTTTGAGAGACACCATGGCTTTGAAAAGGCATGTATCTCCCCTGATCATCACCCTTCTTCCCTCCACCACCAGCTCCATTGTCAATGTTCCCAATTGAACGTGGTATCTCCCAAAGTCTGTAGCCACTTCATCCCTAAGATGACATCAGTGCTCCATAACTTTAATTGAAGAAAATCCTCCCTCACTTGAACCCCCTGTATAGTCAGCACCACTCCCCTACCTACTCCTCTACCCATCTCCACCTTTCCAGTGCCCATTGTCACCCAATAACACCCCGTGTCTATCAATTTCACCCACAATTGACCTATGACCTGGTTGTAAATGAAATTGTGGGTAGCCCCGTTGTCTATCAGCATCATCACCTCCCAATTTGTTATTTCTCCATTCACTTTCATGGTGTAATTTGGAGTAAATCCCACCACTAGGTTTAAGGAGACCTTAGCCATGGGAGATGCAACCCTTCCTCCTCTACCAATGCCTCAGTGGCCTCTCCCTCCTCAGCATCTTTGTCATCACAAATGCTGAAAACTTGAAAAGTTTGGTTCTTACATTATGCCCCGGGGTATACCTCTCATCACACATGAAATAGTCCTTTCTGCCTCTTTCCCTGCAGCTCCTCAATGAGCTTTTTGAAATTTCCCCCTTCTACGGGTTTCTCCTTCAGGGTCTCTCGAAGACAACTAGGTGTCGACGCCTTTGGTGTAAAAATGTGGTAGTCATCCTGTACAAGCTTCTTGAGCTAATGCCCCTAGCCTCCCTCTCTAGGTGTTTATGGTCCTCCACCAACTATGTTGCCTCCATCGCCTCTCCTAAGTCACGAGGCTTCATCACTCTCACTGTCGCCAAGATCTCTAGTTTGAGCCCCTTCATGAAATTCCCCTCCAGCACAATCTTAGAAAGCTGGTCCAATAAGCTAGCTAGGTACCCAAACCTGTCACGATACTCCGCCACAGAACCCTCCTGCGTTAGAGCAAATAAATGCTCATAGAAGTTTCCTCCCATACTAGTTCAAAAATATTCTACTAAGCAGCCTTTTTTTTTTGTTTAAGGTATTTTTTAAATACTAAGCAGCCCTTGAACTCCCTCCAACTCTGAATGGGCCGCCTCTTGTCCCTCCACTGATACCAGGCCAATGCCTTCCCCCTCCAAACACAGGCCAGCTACCGTCAATCTCTCATCCTCCATCAACCCATTGACGGTGAAATATCTCTCCACCTTATAGATCCATCCATGTGTATGCTCGCCCTCAAAGATCGGCATCTTCAGTTTACTTACCTTAGATCTCCTCCATTCCCCCTCATTCCTCCATAATTTCCCCTTCCCTAAGAGGATGGTCCCCCCACATATCTTTATCATCCCTTCCATGCTCGTGCCCGTACCCTTTTTTAAATTCTCTCCTTTCAAAATCAACAGCTCTATGATCATAATCACCCTCTCTTCTTTCAAAATCAACACTCATTTGCTCATACCCAACATATCCACGTCTCTCCTCATCCTTCTACCTATCTCCTCCCTCTGAATAGGCTTTAGAGGGAGTCTTCTTCCTTCTCCCTCCAATATCTTCACATCGTGATCATACCTATGATTATCAGAATTTATATTTCTTCCTACCGGCACTCAAGCCTCTGATGCTGTCATTTCGTTGTGAAGATCCAACACATTTTTCATCATCTATTGTAGGTCGGAGAATTTATCTTTCATGAAGGAAATTATGTCCTTCACCGTCACTTTGATTTACCTCATCTCACCTTTAAGAAATTCTTCCAAAACATCACCCTTCTTGGCCGTCATAGGTACCCGGCTCTTGATCAACACCAAAAACAGTAATTATTCCCTTTAATGGCAGGAAAAACAACAGTTTGGAGAAGAAAAGCACAGCAGAAATCAGCCAAGGAAAGCCCCAAATTCAGTTCCGAACACCACTTTGATGCCAATTTGTTAGGAAACGTGCAGAAATTGAATCGATGCTTGACTGAAATTGAATTTTCAGCAAGAAGAAATCTGAAATAGAGAAAAATATGGAGACAAAACCCTTGAAACGCATTCATATTAATAAAAAAATGGATGAAACAAACAAGATACAATACATCTTCAATTGGAGAGGAAGATCCTTCTCTCCCACTCCCTAGCCGACGGCTAGAGCCCAAGCAAACCTAAGAGAACTCCCAAATTCAGCAAACAAAACATAGCTCCCCCAACTATAGAGAGAAAAATCTACTTAAAGCAAAACAACTATCATCTGTGACAACCATGATAACATGGATTGGTCTAACAAATTTCATCTGTGAAAACCCACTAGTCATGTGACTAGAAATTCCAACCTCGTTTCATTTCTATATTTAAAATGAATGACTGTTTCGATTAGCACACTTACAGCATATTGAACTACTCAATTTATGCATGCTACACATTGCTCACATTTCACGTTAAAGAAGCATAACTCACATACTATAAGAAACCATGATAACAAATTGATTAGGTAAATACCAAGCAAGTCCTTCAAATTGATGTAGGTTCACATTTTTTAAACACTTCAATTAACTCCCCGACATTTGGCCACACTTCATGTAGATCTGAAGTTAATGGAATTGCCAATTGAGAAAAAGAAAATACATATGCCCTATATTTTTCCCTCCTTTCCCCTCTCTTTTTCTTTTGCTGTAGAAATCCCCTATCCTCTCTCCTTAATGCTGACAATCTCAACGATCTCCGTATATTTTGAGTTTCTGACTATTCCCTACAATACACACCACCACCAAATCCTATGATCGGTGTTACTTTGAATCAAAATAGACAAAAAGACCTATTAATAATATGACAATTGAAGTCAATGGCTTACAAGTCTTCTCAGACGAACTCTTAAATGACGTCGAACAGGTATTTTAGTTTGAGAGAAGCCCGTCTCCACATGTCCGCCACCTCCATGATATTGCCATCCGCTACTACACTGACTTCCACCACATTGGCCACTCCAACATCTACATACTATAACTCAAATGTAGTGATGAGGACATCAGATCATGGAGAGTCTACCATAGGAGAGGCCGACGATCTACGGATGTGATTGAGTAGTTATATTTCTAGTTTTTGTTGTTTGTATGAAACTTATTTATTTTTTTAGTTTGTTTCTTGTTTTGCCCTCTACGGCTCTACTTATGTGATGTGTCATGGGCATTATTGTCTTTTGGTTATTCCTTTTGTTTGGGCCTATATATATGGCTCTCCCCCCTCATGTAATGTTTTGATGTTTATGTTATAAAATTCTGATTTTGTACGATCTTGCTCTCTTGGAGAATTGAGAGTGTGAGTGTGAAAAATCCTTGGAGAAGGCAAAGCATCACCCAACAGACTTTGGGCTGTTAGTTTTTATCCAGCCGAACGCCCAACCCCCATCTCTTGCACCAGTCGAGAGTCTCCCACCTCCACTGGCAGCCCCCACAGTCCACAAAATTCTGCCTCACCACCAACAGCAAATGCCCTTTCATCTTCTCTTAAGACTCTTAATATTCCAACATTAAATGCACTTGAACCCTTGGTATTCCAAAGTATAATTAATGTGGAAATCAATTCGGATTTTCATTTAATTTGTGGGATTTCCAAACCACCTTTACATCTTAGCAAGCAACCCTCATTAAGTTTCAACTTTTTCCCTTCAAAGCCAAACATTAATTCCCCAATTACTCATGCACAATTAATTACAATTCAAAGCTTGTAATTAATTGGTCAAACTTCCCTTAATTACTTTTCTCTAATCCCTAGCCTACCCACTCCTCTTCCCATGTGTTGTCATTAATTTCCAAGCAATTCCCTAAGCTCCACTTAATGTCACCTTGATTACCTTCCCCTTTCCCAAGCTAGCCAACCCCTTCCCCTTCCCTCTTCCACTTCATTTCTTCTCCAAGTGACTACTTTTCTCTCCCATATCATCCACACTCAAAGGAGAAAACAATGAGCATTCACATTTAAATCCAGCTAACATCAAGGAGAAATCCCATAGAAATCTGAGAAATCCCATAGAAAACAATGAGCATTCACATTTAAATCCAGCCCAACTACGCTATTATTGAGCTAAGTATCTAAACCATTCTCCTTAATTATTCTCCTCTTAGCTAGATACTTGGTTAGCCTTTCTTCTTGGTAACATCGTTGCAAGTTTGTTATTTTATCCACTCTTAGTTCTACTTAAATTTGAGAGAAAGGACCTCATTTGCATTGTCCTTTGTTGAATGTTGTGCTTGTGCCAATTTAGATGAGTTATGTCTTAATTATTTTATCATTTGCAATGTCAAGCCATTACATGCAAGTGTTCAAGTAACTTCACATGTTTCTAATTCAAATAGCCTGTCGTTCTTACTGTTTTGCAAACTTTATGGTGCTGCATTTTAATTAATTCTAGCAAGAAATCTCTCTTTGTAGGACTTGATCATTCAGTCCTGCATCATGTGGCCTTAAGAAACTACACCACCTCCTCTATATTTGCCACCAAAAGCACCAATTGCGCCTTTAAATTCACAAAGCTTATGTCGATACACTCATCATTGTGTAGAGTATCATATTTTGGCTTAAGATTGTTATACTCTCAATCTTAGTATTGTATCATCATCATCATATCATGTGCATACTAGTTCATATACCCATACATATAGCTTTGCCTTCAACTCAATGCCATATTACACATAATAGTGTATATTTGTGTGATTGGTTTATTGTACTCACTTGCGCAAATTTCTTATATCCTTTTATAGTCCGTTGTGTATGATATAAATAATCTGGCATTCATATTGCATGGCATGGAATTTGAAGATTTTCAAAGGAAATTCTAAGTGCTAGTTGAACGCCCAATTCACCGTCTGCTGCTACACCAACTTCCACCACCTTGGCCATTCCAACATCTACATCCTTTAACTCAAATGTAGCAAAAAACTACACCTCCTCTACATGTGCCACCAAAAGCACCAATTGTGCCTTTAACTCTACAAAGCTTATGTCGATACATTCATCATTGTGTATAATATCATATTTGGGCTTAAGATTGGTATATTCTCAATCTTAGTATATCTAGTATTGTATCATCACATCATGTCATGTGCTTACTAGCTCATATACCCATACTTATAGCTTTGCCTTCAACTCAACGCCATATCTCACATACTTATGTATATTTGTGTGATTGGTTTATTTATATTCAATTGTGCAGACTTCTTATATCCTTTTATATTCCGTTGTGTATAATATAAGCCTTTTAGCATTCATTGCATGGCATTGAATTTAAAGAGCTTCAAAGGAAATTCTAAGTGTTAGTTGAACACCCAATTCCTATACATGGTCAAAAATCAGGTCAGAGCATTTAGTTTATAAATATAATGCAGTAAAAGTTTTAAGCTAAAAGATCATAAACGTGCATAAAAATCTGTCCGAACATGAAAAAGTAGAAGCTATAAATTCATCTAACTTAATAGGTTCAATGAAAATATTATAAATTAAAACAAAAAGCAATCCTGCTGGCCACCCAAAAATCCCATCCAAGTAGTTGATGTGATAATCCATGGAACCTTCAAGGGAAAATTCAACAAATGGAACCTTGTTATGTTTTTTGTTAGCTGGTGTAAGAGGCGGACAGGTCCCGCCTCAAACTTCTGCCACCCTTTTGGGGTGGGTTCCAATAGCAATTAGAGAGGAAATTAAGGAGGATTAAGAGAGAAAATTCAAAAGAGGGGCTGTTTTGGGATTTGTATTATTTTTGTATGCTTTATGTAGGCTATTTTTCCAGGATTAGGGTTATGTATGTGTTTTCTGAAATTAGAATTTCCTAAGAGGTTTGGGCTCTAGCCAGCAGCTAGAAATTTGGAAGAGACAGATCTTCCTATCCAATTGAATATCCATTGTATCTTGCTCGTTTTCTTCCATATATCATCAATTAAAAAGGTTTTTGATACGCCTTAGGTTTCACAAATTAGAGTTTGCCCTAATTTTCCTTCAAGGATGAAGTTTCTCCACCAAATCAAAGTTAACCCAAAACAAGAAGATTGAGAGGAAGAACAAAAGTTTTCTCCTAATTTTACACATTATTCTTCTCAATCACTATTTGTACTTTGCTGAAATTCAATTCTAGCCAAGGTTTTCTTCTATTTCAACAAGCACCTATCACATTGGTATCAGAGTGGTGTCCTAAGCTGAAATATAAGATTTCCTTGTTGATTTATGCTACATTTTCCTCTCCGATCTTGCTGCTTTTTTATGTTTGAAGATTAGAACCAATGTTTTTTTTTTTCCTTTTTTGTTGTTTGGAGCCTAGATTCGAGTTCCCATGGCAGGGAAAAAAGTAGAAGTATTGGAGGGCGAGATCAAACAATTAAAATCTGAAATTTCAAATCTCCAAACTCAAGTTTTAGATCTTAAAAGTCAAATTTCAGCCGTCAACGTCAAGAACGAGGGGAAATTTTCTAACCTGGAGGAGATGTTGAAGAAGTTGCTCGAGGATCAAATCAAAAAGGCATCTTCAAAGGCAAGGGAAGCTGCCGACAACCAATGGAGTGATGAATTCGATACGACGAAGGGAAGTTCAGAAGGCGGAGATTTTGGATGGAGAAGAGAGAATGCTTCCCCTAAAGCCTATCCCTAGGGAGGAGTCGGGTAGAAGGCATGTGGAGAGGCGTGAGAGGGTTGGGCATGAGCGAAGGGATGTTGAATTTGAAAGGAGAATGGTTGGTTATGATCGAAGGGGTGCAGAGTTTGAGAGAAGAGGGACGGAATTTGAAAGGAGATGGGATAATTATGATCAAAGGGGTGTTGAATTTGAAAGAAATAGACTGATTATGATACAAGGGGTGCTGAATTTGAAAGAATGTGAGAGTTTGATGAAAGATTTGGGTATTAGCATAGAAGGGATGATCAGAATACTTGGGGGAACCACCCCCTTGGGGATTGGGATGTTATGGAGGAAATAGGAGGAAAGAAGGAGATCCGAGGGTGAGAAAGTTAAAAATGCATATTTTTTTGGGAGAGGATGCACATGGATGGATTTATAGAATGGAAAGGTACTTTACCATCAATAGATTGACAAAGGAGAAGAGACTAATAGCAATTGGGATATCCTTGAAGGAAAAGCATTGGCATAATACCAGTGGACGAATACAAGGAGACACATATAGACCTGGAGGGAGTTTAAGAACTTGTTAGAACGTTTATGAACCAATAAGGAATGGGACTTCTATGAGTAGTTCTTTGCCCTGACGCAGGAAGGGACAATAGTGGAGTACTGTGAACAGTTTCAGCAATTGGCCAATGGGCTGGACCGGCTTCTGAAGACTATATTGGAAAGGGACTTTATGAAAGGGCTCAAACTAGAGATTCAGATGACATTTAGAGTAATAAGACCTCGTGATTTGGGAGAAGCTATGGAGCTAGCTTAGTTAGTGGAGGATCATAGGCATTTGGAGAGAGGAACAGAAGAAGATTTGTATAGGATGACCACCACCTTTTTGACATCCAAGGAGCCTACACCGGGTACTCTTAGGAAGATCCCAAAAGAGAAGACTGTAGTAGGGAGATTTGGAGAAAACTTCAAGAAGCTAAGAGAAATAGAGTTACAGAAGAAGATAGCGAAGGGGCTTTGTTTCAAATGTGAGGAGAGATATACACTGGGCCAATGATGTAAGACCGATCACTTAAGGTTCTCACCGTTTGTGATGATGATGAAATTGAGAAGAGAGTCGCCTTTCCACCTTGTGGACACGGTGAGTCTTTGGGAGGAGAGTATTGTTAAATCGGTCCTATCACAGGAAGCAGACAAGTCCTGCCTCAAACTTCCACCCCCGTTTTGGCGTGGGGTCCAGCAGCAAATAGAGAGGAAATTAAGGGGGAATAGCAAAGAAAATTCAAAAGAGGGTCTATTTTGGGATTTATGTTATTTTTGTATGCTTTAAGTAGGTTATTTTCCTTGGGTTAAGGTTATGTATGTGATTGCTGAAATTAGAATTTCCAAGAAGATTTGGGCTCTAGCCGGTGGCTAGAGATTTGGGAGAGATAAATCTTCCTCTCCAATTGAAGATCCATTGCATCTTATTCGTTTTCTTCCATATATAATCAATTAAAAGGGTTTTATTCTAGTTTTGCACATTGTTCTTCTCATTTAATGTTTGAACTTTGCTGAAATTTAATTTCAACTAAGATTTTCTTCTATTTTTGTTACCTATCATTTTTATCTTTTAATTACCATGCCTCATCTTTCTCTCTGGGATCAAGTAGAGTTTCACCATACACCTTATCATTAAGGTAAAGAAACTTATAGTACCTTAGTTCTAAACCACCGAGCTATTATTTGGAGTGTCAGTCTCAACATCACAACCCTGCAAGAATTTCCGTTGACTAATAAAATAATAGGAAATTCCAACATGATTGAATGAGTGGTAGTTTTGTACAAGAACAACGATTAAAAAATATATTTTTAGATGTATCATCATCACCTCCGTTAGCTTTATCCCAACTATGTGGCGTTGGTTTTATGAATAGCCCTCATTCTCAACTCTATTTTATACAAGTTTTAAACACAACTTCAATACATGTTATATTTATTCTCCTCCTATTTTTCCTTAATAACTCTATATCTACTTGTCATATTCATGCATCTTCTCCCCTTTGTTGGCCCATCAAAGTCTATATACAAATATCTTATATTTAAAAAGAGCTAATATAATCATTCTCACTCCATCCTCCCTATTTAGTTGAGCATTCATTTTAATATTCTAATTTTCATACAATCAACATGTCCATCAATGACTTCTTTTCATTTTAAAAAGGGTCCAAAAATACATAATTTTATATCATCATTTGTAATCAAGAAAGACTAAAAAAAAATTTAAAATTATACCTATTTAATAAAAGAAAAAAAAAAGAGATAATGGAATCTAAAATGAAGGGACTGAATGTACCTCTGAGAATTTGAAGAACTGTTGACACAGCATCCATAGGGGGCATGCTTTCAAAATTATGAGCTGCATCACCAGCAACAAGTGCGATTAAGAGAGGACCTCCAGCTACTGTAGCATAACTGTAGAACAGAAAGAACTCCCCTCGACGGCTTGGATCTTCAGATAAGTGTCCAAAAGTATCAATATCAGTTCTCCAAAACACGTAAGGAAATAACATAGCAACCTTATTCAATAAGCCAAATCCCAATCTCCTAATTCCATCAAGCTTTCTCTGAGGAAGCTCAGGCACAAACTTTATTGAACCATTCTTTAGAACCCCAAGTGAAACAGTACAAAGTGCCATGTTACCCTCATAAACCTGCCCTCCTGCAATAACTTGCACTCCATCAACACCATATCGAATTGTGTGCACAGTCTTTTCATATAGTATTGGAACATTTTCAGCTAGAGCTTGAACAAAGCGCCCATTTCCACCAGGTAAGAAACAGTGATCACCACCCATATCATAGGGATCATCCTGATCCCAAAATGCTAATGACAACTTTGAAAGGAGCCCAGCATTGGCATATTCCAAATTTGCCAAATGCCAATTGAATAAGCTCATCTCCTCATCTGTCACAGCATCACCATAAACCTGCCTGAAAGCCTCTAAGGAAGCTCCAAGAGATACATCCACGGCGACCTCCCCCATGGTCTGCCTCAGCCGGCTGGTTTTTTCCAACAGCCGATTGAATGCATTCTCAACTTTAATATCCACATCAGGATTCACAGGCTTACCATCAGGTCTATACAAAGGGCATTTGTCTCTAACCTTATGAAGAGATGATCCGAGCTGCTTGCCAATAATTCCAAGAGGGTTTCCAAGCGTACCTGTCAATACACTCCCACCAAGATCAGCAGCAGCAAACTTGCTTCCTCCTTCCATCCTCTTGGTATAAACCCTACCTCCACTTCTCTTCCTCCCTTCCAAAACCACAACTTTGAACCCAAAACACATCAATTGCCTTGCCGCAGCCAATCCTGCAAGGCCAGCACCAATGATAATGATACTTGGTTTTGTGGGCTCAGCCGGAATTTTCTCCTTGATTGCAGGGGCGACGCCAAAGTTCACATAACCATGTGAAACCAAGAAATTATAAGCAGAATTCAAAAGCACCTCACAATGGTCTGGAATCACACTTGCCAAAAACTCCTTGGTGAGCCAATTTGAGACGTTCTCCCTCCACCTGGACAGAATATGGTTACGGATGAGAATGTAGTTCACCTGCTCAATTCCGCCAATGGAGGAAATGACATTAGCTTCGATCTCCTCCTCGGTAAGGGAGTCCGCAGGAAAACCGGCAGTGAGGGCAATGAGGGCCTCGTTGGTGGCCTCCCTGTTGATGACAATGATCTCTTCGGAGATATCCGATGGAATATTAGGTTTTTCAAGGGGGTTTTTTAAGGGACTGGCAGTTTGGGATATAGGCGGCGTTGGAAGAGGGGTAGGAGGAAGAGAAATAGGAGGAAGAGGAGGGTTCGATTGAAGAGTAGAGACAATGGGAGCTTTGCGTCGGACTCCAGTGCGCTTGCGCTTGCCCTGGAAGGAGACGTGGAGGTCATAGTTAGAGCTAGGGTTTGGACTAGGAGTTGAAGTGGAGAGCAAAGATGTGAAGGGGTAAGAAAGGAGAGGATTTGGGGTTGGGGAAAAGAATGGAGGATCGGAATCGGACATTGGATTGCTCGAAAAGAGCTGAATGCACTCCACTCTCCTTCCCCAAGGCCGGGAAGCTCTTGCTGCAACGAATCAACTAGGGGCAGTTTGGATGTAGAAATTACAATTTTTTTGGGAATTTACATACATACCATTTAATTTCATGCTATTTATATATGTAATATCTAAAATATTAATATTACAATTCTATCACCAATAGAATAAATTTGAATGCATGAAATAAAATATTAAAGTTTATAGGATGGTATTAATGATATAAATGAATTATATGAATGATATATTTGATATTAAAGTTTTATATAGGTGGTAGACATGTAATAATAATATTTTGAGTGTTAGATATGTAAATAGCATGAAATAAAGTTGTATATATATATAAATTTCCCTTTTTTTAAATGCACGAGTTATTTGATCATATACAAATTAAATAAGGGAATTTTACATATCTAACATATAAAACGGTTGAAAATACATATTTAACGCCTAAACTAATTTATTTATTAATATACCACATAAAACACTTATTTTAAATCTATTATAGCTCTCCGTCTTCAGCCTATTCATCCCGTTCTCCCCTTAGTCCTATTCGCCCCTTCGCCCTGTTCGCCTCTTCCCAATTCGAAGTCGTGACTTCTCTAGTGATTTCGCCTTTCGCCCGATTGTTTTGCACGCCAGGTTGTTTCTTTGGTCGGCAATTTATGAATTTTTTTGTTTTTCTTCTTCTTTTCATTTCTTTTTGTAACAGATTTATATCATTTTTTAGTTTTTATTGCTGATGTTCATCTTCACCATTAGTTGTTTAGGGTAAACTTCTCAAGTCTTCATTCACTGTGTTGTGTTTGTAAATTTAGAGATGCACAATAGGTGTTTGATGAAATATCAAATAAGCACCATTTGGTAGAATCTTTTTTTTTTTTTTACATTTAGGCCAATTAAGGCAAACTCGCACACACATCGCATACACAAAGACTCGAATCCAAGACCTCTTAGTTGGTACCCTAAGCTCGCAACCAACAGGCTAAGGTGAGCTATGTTTTTAGTAGAATCTGAAATGATGTTTTTTATGAAGGTGTATTTTATGAATGAATGGAATGCGAAAGCAATTGTTTACTTCTCATGTCTTCATTTTCTTTCATTTTTTTAAGGTGTATTTTATGAAGGCAATCTACAATAAATTTGAGTTCCTTGGCAACACCAATCAGAAACCTAAGTAATCAAATATATTGTCATTGCAACATACAATGTATGATATTTACATCTTACCAATCACATAGTAGAGAAAGAAAATTCTACATATGCTCCTGGAATAGATTAGAAGACGATTGCCATTATTTTTGATGGTGTGATGAAGTTAATGAATTGTTGTATGATAACAATTACCAAAGTTCAAATGTTATTGAAAGCTGTAAAATGCATGTTGTTTTAGTTGGAACCGAGCTGTTACAAATAAAATTCTTGTTTGTCATAGTGATTTTCCTTAATTGTATTGTAGCATTTTGTAAGTAAATGTCGTTGTGCGTAAATGTCAATTTGAGTTAATGTAATTTTTACTCGATCAATGTAAGCATGAGTCGATGTAACTTTTTGTCAATCAATGCAGCCTTGAGTCGATGTAACTTTGTTTGTTTGTTTTTTTTAGTGAGTGAATATTTTTAGCTCACTACAGGCATGTTGTAAAGTTTAAGTTTAAGTATTCTTTTGAAAAGTATTAGAGCTTCGTTCATCCATCCAACTCTACAATAGCTATGAATAAGAACAGTATAATAATAAGGATCTGTAAAATGCATTACTTATAAAGAGGGGTCTTTAAGTGGTGATTTTTCAAATGTAAAATGCATTACTTATGTTGGTATGGCTAAGCAGCTTGTTTCATCTGAGGATATTAATGATTAAGGTTTTAGTCTGGTGCTCTAGTCCATTATTCTTCTATTTTTGTAGTCTGGTGCGCTAGTCCATAGGTTAAACTCATTGAATCCACTTTTTCGATATCCAACCAAGCCTACACAGCTCACCTTTAGTACCATGTCATCTCAATAACAAACATTTACTATTTTGTTCAGGGAAATCTTAACCCTTTAAGATATCAACTATTTCGAAGTGAGCTTAGCCCTACATAGCTGCTACCTAGATGTAAGGTAAATCAAGCCATGCAAATAATAATACTTGATGGCCAAATGCATAGAACAATCTCAAGAGAGGGAATGGGCACAAAGAATAATACTCTCATAATTATAAGTCATTGACTCAACAGTCTTTCCCAACCAAACATAAACCATATAAAAGCAAGCATAATTATAAGCCTTTGAATCAAAAGTCAGATAAAATGCAATAGTACTTAAGTTAAGTGTAACTTTATCACATGTTAAGTCTTTAACTAAGAAGTCAGACAAAATGCAATAACTTAATCACGACCAGAATCCTAATTGGCCCACTGAATGGGTAATTTTGAACAAATATTAGTCTAAATATCTTATCCCTCAAAACTTATAGGTTCCTGCTAGTACTTCTATGGTGACCCCAAGAATTGCATCGACCACATTTATGGCTTGTTTTTTTATTTCATTGCATGCTCCAAGAAGTTCTTTAATCGTCTTTTATTTAGTTGTCCATGAGGCCTAAGTGTAATAGGTGGACAAATGAAGTTGCAATCAATTGGTATAGACCACTGTTCCTTCCCTGGAAGTGTTGAAATAGCTCCATCATAAGCTATTTGGTACCTGCAAAAAGTGTTGTTGTAAAGACAACTAGCATTACCATAAGTGAAAATTGAAGAAGATAACTCATCTATAACTATAATAGTGATCATCCAGATATGTGTGCCATAAATTGTGATGTTTTGTTTCAATAAATGTTGCGGCATGTACACAGGGTAGTCCAGCTAACTCCCAAAACCCACAACTGCACAATTAGTTCTTTATGTCCGACGAGAAAGTTTTTTAATGTTCTTTCAAAGGTGTCTCATGCAAACTCTATGCTCAGCATTAGAAAGTACAACCTTTATTACTTCACCTAACCCCTTCTCCATATCTGATATGAGGCCAAGTCTTCTACATCACCACTAAAAGCTTGAGACAAATTCATCAAAAATCATTCCCAACTTCTTTTTTATTCAGATTCTGCAATGACGAAAGTAATGGTATAGAGACCATTATTCCCATCCCAACAATTTGCGAATAGTAGAACACCTAAATATTTGGATTTTAAATGACAAGCATCATTGCCAATTAAATATTGACAACCAACTAAGAACCCATCAATACAAACCTTGAAACTGACAAAGAATCTATTAAATTCTTGGTTTTGGTTCTCGCATAAGTATGTTATATGTGACCCATGATTCCTAATGATTAACTCTGACCTTAGTGTGGGCACCCACTTATAGTTATCATCTATTAATCCAAAAAAAAAAAATCTCTTGCTAATTCCCTTGAATATCATTTTTTCATGTATGGTAACGATAGTTTAAAAGTGGTCTCCAAGTTATTGCAAATGTCCTTCAGTGTAATATCAAGATTCATTTTTACGATTTCCTTGATTTCATGAGCAATCCAAGTAGTAGTAGCTTGCTTGTTTCCAGCTCTATTCACCCCTGAGCATAAATGTGTTGATTGTAACTTTCTAACTTCGAATGAATGACCATCTGAACATAACTAAGCACGTATTCTCCATGTACATCCACGGTATGCGCTTGTAGAAATAACTCTTGATTTGTCACTAGCTTTAATCTTCATTGCATAGTTTTCTAAAAATTACTTTGGAATGAATAGCTTGTTTATTCTTAATGAATCCTCATATCATGAACCAACACATATAGTATGTATTTCTTCAATCTGAGCCACAAAGGAACCATCACACAAACCATCTACAATTATGTCATTGTTCACCCTACTGTTTACACTTAAATCTTGCATATCGTCGTATTGAATGTCATCTGCATGGCCCGTATCTTCTTCAGGATCTTTCACTGCAACCACAATTGCCATTCTAATATTGCCATCATATCAACACCTAAGCTTGTTCATTACATCTACATCACTCCTAACTGACATGTAAATTTTAGGCGATGTGCCATTAAAATGATAATGTAAATCGTATGCATGACCCCTAAGACATTGACAGGGTGCTTTAATTTATTCTTTCAATAATAACAAATTAATTTGACCTCTCTCAAATTTCAAAATTTTCTAACTTCTTCCAACATATTTCATCCTAGTTTACCCCTTCACCCCAATCCAATATCCTTTATATTTGAAGATACTTAAGCACAAATTATTGTAGTCCATATCTACAAGTATAATTTTTTGCATTAGAGGTAAAGAAAATCCAAATTTATGCTCAATTTTTACGTTAGAGGTAATGAATCAGAGTTTTGTATACAATAAAGCTAAATCCAAGTTAATTAATGAAATCTTGGATTGAGTTTTCCTTTGCATTTTCTACAACAAAGGGGCAAGAAAATACCTAAAGCCAATGTTGGAGCAATTCCTTAATGGCGACTTTACAAAAGGGTGAAGAATAGACGCATGGGATTCATTAAACGGAGAAGAGGCGTGGCGTGGGATTTGCAAAATAGAAGAGGCGCAGTGTGGGAATCAAACGTTCAGACGACACAATTCGATTGGGATATCTTCAAACGGCCTGGAGAAAAAGACTGTGCGAGAGAGGGAGCAGCTCCAGTATCAACGAAGAAGAGAGGAGATTCCCACGCTCTTTCGGGTTTGCCTTTGACGGGATGGAACAGAGTATTTTTTTTTATGAGGCTAAGGGTTTTGAGGAGGCAGAATAGTAAATAGGTAACTTTAGGTGTTAAATATGTAAATATTGTAGTTTTAAGTGTTAGGCATATAAAAACCTCTTAAAATATAAATTTTAAATATAACAAATATAACAATAATAACATCAAGCTTTTATCTCACTATGTGGGATTGGCAACAAGAATATTTTTCCTCCATTGCGTCATATTAAGAGTCAAATTATTATTTAAATCATATAAAGAAAGGTCATTAAATACTTCAATAGATTGTTTTAAATCTATTTTCATCAAATCAAATACCTAGATTTTAAAAATCTATTTATTTAAAATTTTTTATTTTATATGCTATTTCACTTGATAAGTTTTTATTTGGAAAATATCACCAAAATTTTAATTTAGATGAAAATGTATTTAGTATATCAATATTCATGTTGAACTATTTAGCTTGACATATTGAGCAAGATTTCCCTCAACTCCCTCAGCCTCACAGACTTCTAATCATTCACATTGATAATATCTCCATCATTTCCACTAAGAGTCTCATTACATCGATAGTAAATTTGAATTTCTCAAAGTAGTTCAATCCAACTCCAATAGAAATGGATTAGTTTTTTAAATCTTTAAATAAAGTTGTAGGCATATGATCTAAGTGATTTTATAATGATTCATATGCTTCATATTGGATTGAATGCAAAACTACATAGATGATTAAGAAACATGTTTTCATAAGGCTCCAACTTTATTTGGGATAGCTTTCTTACTACTACACTCTTGACGAGGTAAACATACACTCTTAAAATTCTAAAAGTTTGGAATTTGAATCCAACCTTGAATGAGATAGCATCTTCAATTTTAAAAATTTAGAATTCAGACTTAACCATAAATTAGAAAGTTGAAATGGTGCAAAAGGTTATAGCCATTATATGACTTGTATAAAAGTATTGAACATAAAATAATAAAGAATGTGATGTTATGTAGTTCTTGTGACCAGTATGAAATTCACATGTGTTTAAAATCATTTGTTAATATATTTATTATTATTTTTTATACATTATTTGTGTATTTCATTGAGTTCTAATTCATTAGTAGTGATTGTACTGTGGATAGGAGGAAGGAGCTAGTGGGGTAATAGTCAGGGCTGTTGACTACTCTTTTGTGTAGATATATATTTTGGGAGTATAAAGAGATCTGATTAGGAGCTGTACAGACTTTTAAGTACATACATAAAATTTAAAAGTTAGTAAGTAAATAAAATTTAAAAGTTAGTAAATATCTATATTTTTTTAAGATATATATTTTATTTAAGATATATTACATATACTTCATGTTATTAAGTTGTTATGTATAAAGCTTGATATGTTAGGATATTCTGAATATGCTACTTATTACTCCCTAATTCTGATAGAGGCAGTTTGGAAAGGGTGTTAGTAAGAAGGAGGTTTGTTCAGATTCTCCATCTCTGTTATACTCTAACTTGACTATAAGGAGTCAAATGGGGTGTGACATATTTAATAGTTTGTGTAGCTATCATGTTTAGCATATGTTAAAATTAAGAGTTATTAATTATCTATCTTGCAATTTGTATTAAATATCATTTGAGATATTTATATACATTGTAAAGCAATTTGAATGAAACAATTCTACATAGGATACTTAAAAAAATTAAGGTTGAAACCTCATTTCAAGTTCATTTTTGAAAATTTAATCAAGAGTAAATGTACAAATATTAGTACGAGTAAATGTACAAATATTAGTACAAACACCAAGGTGAAAGCTATTTTTTATCATTTTCAAAGAGTAGTCATTCTAATGGTTTACTAGCCACCTTTTAGGGTGTATTGACTCCGTCGAAGTCAAGAGATAATTCATTACCTAGTTTATCAATTGTCAAAGCCACTTAAGAATTCTCAATTTTTTTTTTTTTTTAATGAGGCAGATGTAGGGTGACCCCCCACAAGACTTCATTGATATATTCTAACATGGGATGGTCAAGTAAAAAACTTAAAGAGTTACTTGTGGCTCAAACTATGCTAATGGAAGGTCTATATAAATGACTTCTCTTGTATGCATTTGGTTTGTAGCAACTAAACACTTTGGTCGAGTTGCTCGTTCTTGCTAACTTTCATATGAATGCTAACAAACATAATAACATGACTAGCACAATAGGTAAACCTATTTTAAGTTTGATAAGGAATTTCAATCATATGTAAATCTATCAATAACTTTCTAAGAATGGGTTAAATTGAACAAGAAATCATATAACAATTAAAAGGCTCATATCCAACATTAGTAATGCTAACCTCACCATCAAAAAAACTAGTTGTGGGATTATCATCCTGAAAGACGAGACTAAGGAAAAAGAAATTTCACACCTATAAGGTAGAATTCGCCTCATGAACTCCATGCATATGTTATAATTACCCCCTTAGGTTGTCACTGATTGAAATAATCAAAGCCATCCAATATAATGATTATTTCTACATATTAGCATTGATGAATGTGAGAGTCCACATCATACAATGATTTTTATTAGGATCACTATCACAATACAAAGAATTACTGACACCTCCAAAACTTGCTTGAAGAACTAATTAATGGTAGGAAGTAGAAGGAGCTTATCCAAACTAAATTATGGAATAGGCCACAAAATGATCTCATACTAGTGCCGCATGATAACCTCAGACCCCCTCAAGCCATTCAAATTACTATAACAATCCCAGTTATGTGTATGTGGGGTTGACAGTTAAAGAATGACCACTAGGATGCTTATAGACCATGTTTATTTAACATCCTAGGTTGGTAATATAAACTTACCTCGATGATTTTACAAGAGTATCTGTAAGGATTCTTAAGTTCATTCTAAATGGATGAGCAATCCATCCTTGCTACATTAAGTGATGGATACTAAGGAAGGGATGCTAGGTGGAGGACCCAACAATGGCAATGTATTAGCGAGATAGCACATGAGAAGAAAGAGAGGTTCTATAGAATGGTACCTCCTGAAGAGATGCCACTATAGGGTTGAGTTTCTCCAAATAGCTTTGCGTAGTAAGTGAAGCTAAATATAAGGAGTGAAGTGAGTTGATGGAGGTTGTAAGTGACAGCTCATTAAAATGAGTGAATTATCTGGCATCGATAACAATAATGACAAAGTTGATGGGTCATCGATAAGGAGTATTATGAATGAGAGGAAGAAGGTCAGTATTGACCAAATGTAGCTCAAACTGGTGCCAAATGTATCAAAGGGCTGATGAGGAAAAAATATTAGAGATTTGTATAATGGGGAAGAGGTATTCCCACAAGATAACTAGAGAATATAAAATGTAGAAGAATAAAAAACCTTGCCCGTTTGACTTGGAAATTGTTATAAAGGAGAAAATAAGGCAGTCTCGATTGGTTTGGCAAGAAAGTATATGTACGATATAGCGACATGAGAGAGGTTTATGGATTTCGATTGAGAAGTCATTCAAGAACATAAATATAATAAGTTGATTTTATCTACTCATCTTTTCCATGCATGAAAGGGTGAAGCCTTAGAGGGATTAGAGGGAAGAAAGCTGACAAGAAGTAGTCAACGAAGGTGCCACATTGATAATAAGAAAATAACCTCGAGGTCCGATGACTGAAATACATGGCAGGATCACTAAAAAGGTGGATTTATAGTGATCTGCATATCCTATTTATTAAGGTTTTCTTTTGATATGTCAAGATATAAAGCCAATAGCTCTAAATCTATCCTTTTGAGGGCAATGACTTAAGGTTTTCTTGACTTTGGGTGCTCTCAAAATCTCCAATGTTCATTCTTAGACTTTAATACCAAATTGATAGGGAGGAAGGGCATTAGTGGTGGATTAAATGATGTGGAAATAGTGGCTACTTAATGTATAAAAAAAGGAGGCATATTAGGTGTTAGGTTTCAAAGTGATGAAGGGTTAAGGTTTGGCCAAAAGTTTGCTTAAGGCTTTGAGAAATTTTGAGAAGGGTGAGAGTAGTTTAATAGCTAGATTGAGAGTTCTATTAGGAGATAGTGAAGCGGGAAGAAGTTTTGGACTTTGGCAGAGAGATAAGTATGGTAGGATGTAGAGACTTGAAAGCAACAAGTTGTAGCCTAATCTTTGAAAATATGGGCAGACCTGCTATGACTGAAAAATGAGAGAAATTAAATTAAAATTTTCTTACGATTTTCTAAAACAATTTTTTATATAAAATTTTTTTTGAATTAAAAATTTTATACTAAAAAGTTACTTTAAAAAGTAGTAAGAAAGCTGTCCCAAATAAAGTCTAAATCATAAATCAAATTATATTAAGCTCTTCAAAGATTAAGGCTTCGTTTGGGACAGCTTTTTTATTGCTTCTTAAAGCGATTTTTTAGTACAAAAATTAATAATTTTATACTAGAAATCCGCTTTAAGAAGCAGTAAAAAAATTGTTCTTATTGCTACTTAAAACGGAGTTTTAGTTAAAATAATTTCAAAAATTTGAAAATTTTTTTAACTAAAACTCCGTTTTAAAAAGTAATAAAAAAATCGTCCCAAATGAACCCTAAATCAATAAAATCTATACATTGTAAACAAATAAGTAAGAAAAAAAATTAACATGAATATTATTTATTCCAAAATCCAAAATAAATTTTTGACAAAAAAATCTCTCCATGAAATTTGAATTATGTGGCAGAAGGCATATAATTTACTGTAACTAGAAGAAATTCATCAAGCAAAGTTCTGCATCTACCACAAGAAAGCAAAGCCAAAACTCGTTCAGGAATAGATGGAATTATTTTATTAAGAAAAAAGAATTGCTGGGGATACGGGAAAGCCTGCTACATAGTAGCTGATAGAATCAGAAGTCCTGTTCTGATATAATAGGCTCATAAGGAGATCAGAAAAAAGAACAGCTGTTCCTTATTAAATTGAAGCCATTCTATTTGTACTTATTCGAGGGCAAATTATTAGGTCCGGACATCTGACAGAGAGAATCATTCAGATTTCTCTGTCTATAATAAAAAAGCAGTCAAAGCGTAATTGCTACAGTAACTATGCTTTTACTGTTGACTGATAAAAATCCAGATGATTCTCTCTGTCATGTGTCCGGACCAAATAATTTTCTCAAAATAGGAGACTCCACTCGGCCAAAATGCAACGAAACTGGAGATGTTTTAGCTGATGTGTGATATTCTATTATGCCGGCAACTTCTCTAGTCCTGCTGCTGCAGGATCGTCTAAGCATATCTCATTTTCCTTTAATTTAGTAGAGTTTTCAGGAGTTTCCAATAGGAAAACAGCTTTGAGAAACTCATATGAAGCGAAGAAAATGGCTCCTTGAGAGACATACATAGCTAACCTTGGAGTTAAGCCCCTGAAAGTGAAATATAGCGCCAATTAATTCAAATAAGCTTTAAATGAAACATCTGGAATACATTCCAGGAGTCTGGTAAAAAATAAGCTAACCTGTAGAGACCCTGCAGACCTTCTTGTCTGGCAATTTCTTGAAGCGCGTGAAAAACACCATGATATTTTCCAATAGATCCAGGAGGCTGTACAGCAATAAGCTCATAAGATTCAGGAAGGGCCTGCTTCAAATTACTTTTACTTTGTTTTTTATTTCTAAAATCATGTTTGTTCAATGTGCTTTTAAACTTTTTTTTTTTTAACAAATCAGGTTGTTTTTAAAGACACTCAAAATTGAGGCTTCGTGTGAGATGGTTTTTTAAATGCTTCTTAAAACAGCTTTTTATTTCAAAATTTTAATTTTTGTACTGAAAAGTTATTTTAGAAGCAGGAAAAAAAGTTGTCCTAAACAAAGTCTGAGTGTGTCAACTATCACTTTCACCCGCCTTCATCATAGTAGAACAAGACTAGCTGTAGCCATCAATGACTACCACTGTTGTCATTATGTCATCGACCATCATTGCTATTTTGTGGATGGCCAACGTCACCATCACCACAACATAAATAAACAAAAATATATTTTTAAGATATCAAACATATTTTATTTATATCAAAACACAAAAAATGCAATAAAAATAAAAGTAAACCCAAACGGACTCTAAATCTACAAGACTGAGCCAACAGAAGTTCAACTTTTTGTATTCATTTGGGGAAAGATAAGGCAGGGAAATGAGAGAACTCAGGGATTAATTTTGGTAGAGGTTAGCGAAACTGAAATCTGCTCAACTTGTCCTTAAATGAAAAAGAGCACCGAAGTCTTGGGTTCGAGTCTTTGTGTATGCGTTGTGTGTGTGAGTTTGCCTTAAATGACCTAAATGTCAAAAAAAAAAATAAAGAGAGCAATTTCTCAGAGAAAGCAATCATGTTTTTTTTTTTTTTTCCCTTCTTTCTTTGGAATCTTATCAATAATCTAAATTGTAAGATAAGCACATTAGTTGTCACGATCAAAGAATCTGCTATTTGATCGAGGCCATCATCACCGTCATCATCACATAA
Organism: Dendrobium catenatum; assembly: GCF_001605985.2. Lineage (NCBI taxonomy): Eukaryota > Viridiplantae > Streptophyta > Magnoliopsida > Asparagales > Orchidaceae > Dendrobium > Dendrobium catenatum. The sequence continues at coordinate 2,801,774 of NW_021319436.1, forward strand.
ATAAACAAAAATATATTCTTAAAATATCAAGCATAATTTATATTATATGAAGGTGAATTTTTGAAAGCTACTCATCATATGAAGGTGGCATTTGTGCAAAATCTCTGCGACAGCCTAAAATAGGCTTACACCTCGTGTGGTCTTTAGCAAATGCCAGTTATAAAACTGGCAATGCAAGAGGAATAAATAAGGAAATATTTTCAGGGTATATTAGAAAAGCAGATGGAAAAAGAAATAGCTCGGATTGTGAAGTTGATCATACATTCTACAATTTAAACCATGAAGTAGAACTCTACAGTGAAAGTTAAAAACTTTTGTCCTTAAAAGCTGCTTTAAGAAGCAATAAGAAAGTCATCACAAACGAAGCCTAAACCTGATTTTATATGAATAAGAAAAAGAATAAGCTCTACTGCAAACCGAAATGAAATTCAACCTGCGCAAATACAATCAGAAGAGACCAACACAAATAATTGAGATGACAATAAAATCCAGAGAGAGATTCACCTGTATTTGCAGTCTAGTCTTCACTACATCAAAGGGAGTTGTAAAAAGAGCAGCAGTAGATCCAGCAAGACCTCCACAAACAAGCTGTAAATTATCATTACCACCATTGTAAAGATGCTTCTTAGATGAATCAAAATAGGAATAAATATGAGAAAACAATGTACCATGCATGCACATACATACTTCTCAAAACCAGAAAGACCTCCACAATGCTACTAGTGCTAGTTCACAATGAGTACACGAATGAATAATGAATTTGTCAATTTTGGTCACTGGAGAAAGAGCTATAGAACCAACAAGCTAATAAAAAAAGGCGCATTAACTCTTGCTCCAACGAAGCTTTGGAATATGTGCTATGAAATATGTGCTATGAATTCAGGTCTTTTACATTAAGAATTGCTTATTGAGCATGCATTAATCACGTCATTGAAGTTCAAGCTTCACATCTAAATATAAAAAAAGGCTAAGCTATAAACTGACTACATGGATGGTAATCTGAAATAAACGATTATTTCCAGAGGAAAGATGTTCATTTCAGTAATGAAACTTGAATCATTTCTGTAAAATTTCAAAAAAGATGAGGAATTCATCCTTCTATCTCAAAACAACTTGAAGGAAAAAGCCCAGAATCACAGAGAAAAATCAAACTAACCGTGTGAAAAGTTTGGAGGTTAGAATCAGGATAAAGTGATGAGAAAATTTGCTTCAAACTTTCATAGGTGTAGAACTGCAAATCAATAAAACTGACTTTTTAGTGAATGTCCAGCAAACGGGAATTAGGATGTCATGAACTTATTGGAAAAGCTTCAAATCTTGTATAGATAAAAGAATAACCTTAATAATAGAGTGAGGAATGTTCCTGCAAAGTACAGCACCCCATCCTGCATATAATGAAGGAATACCACCCTTTTGAAGGCATCCTATTAAAGCTTTCCTGTAAACATAGACCACAAGTAAGAGTTGATGAAGAGCACAATTGAGTACATGAGGCTAGCAAAATATAAATTTTCATTCTAAGGAAATTCAATGAGCTTAAAGAAATGAATACAAGAAAAAGAATGAACAAAAGAAAAGCAATTTTAACGGAAAAGTAAAGAGTTATAGAAACTGTAATATTAACAAGGAATTTTGATCAGGAGAACTCAAGATTTGTTTCTCTTTAGCAGAATTAAAATTCCTAATGTTTAACTGTTCCGCATTCTGAACTCTGCTTATCAAAATAATTTACCAAGCAATTCTAGCAAAATATTGCATAATTTGAAAAGAAAAGGTAAGCAAAAAACGAATTAAAAGGTTTGCTTTTGCAATAAAAAAGGCAAAAAGTAAGGTACGAGCTGTTAGTCAACAAGCCTAAGATGCACACTATTTCTACTATCATAGGAATAAAACCAATACGTTTAACCTCACGATACTAAATTGTTTAACTAATCATGCAGAAAATATAAAGTTTAGCAGACAATACACTGGCAAGCAAAATCTTACCAACAGTTTTGGTACTGTGAACTAACTTGCATTTGCTGCTTTATACGTTCACTAGGAGTAAAGACAAAAGAGGTTGCTATACTTGAACAACCACCAGCAATGCAATGAGCAAAAGAATGGTATTCCTAGGAAGAAGAAAGTAAGTGAGAAATTAAAGGAACAATTAGGAAAAATGGTGTCCATGCAGAAATTTAAGTGACATAAAGAAGCACTCACATTTGGCAGAAGAGGTAGAAGACTGCACTTAACAGATTCATAAGTAAAAGTATAAATTGCAGAAATCGGTGCTGAAGAAGTAATATTACTACCTATTCCCCGATAAAGTCCAACTATCCCTGTCAAGGCATAAAAAAACACTTTATGAAAAGCTCCATCTTCAATAATCAAATTCATTTGCAGCTTCATCCAATATCAGGATATTCACTGGTTCTATTAAGCTTGAAGACCAGGAAAATGAACTTGAAGGACTTTACCATGCTGAGATATGATTCTTCTGAGAATGCGATAAAATGATTTTTGACCCATTTCATTTGCTTGAATGATAGTTTTAACTGTATCAACAGGATGCAGACAAAGTGTAACCAGTGTTCCGGCCAGTGCTCCAGCTATAGCATGCCTATTGTTAGAGAAGGCAAGTTGAAGCTTATTTTGTATGGTCAACCATGGCTTCGGGGAAAAGTTTCCTATAAGGGAAAGTGAGCCAAAAAACTTGTCATTTTCACAAGTATTTTGATAATTGGTGGCAGATGCTTCTTCTAAAGCTTCAGAGACACTAGTAGAATTTATCAACTTCTGGCACTCGTCAGATTCTAAACTTGAAGATAAAATTTCCATATTACAACTAGTCTGGAGTCCGGAAATTGGTTTTCTCAAAATGGTTTCTGCCTTCTCTGCACAAGTTGAAGGCTGGAGAGTGTGTTCTGAAGAAAGAGAGCTGGGTGGCTTCTGTTCATTTTTGCTTAAGTGTGTAGTTTTTATGACTAAATCTGTGTCTTCTGCTTTGTAGAAGTTGTTTGTACTTTGAATGTCAGGTAAGTCAGATGAAACTTTGCCAATGGTGTAGCTTTCATCCATTTCTTGACACCCATCTTTAGTGAATTTCGCAAAATCTTTTAAACCAAAGTAAGGTTTTGTGGTCAAATTGCTAGCTCTGCCGGCCATACCATTAGAAGCCACCTCAGCAGCTTTATTGGTTTCTCCAGTCGAAATGGCAGTGCTCTGGAAATAGAAGCTGTTAATGTTCCTATTACATGAAGCAAAAAGCAGCATCTTCTTGATTCTTCTAAGATCCTCGAAATTTGACTTGGCTGTAGTTTTGTATCCGGTTCTAAGTTCTGCATTTTGCTGAAAGATTTTGTTATCAACAAATACTGCTGGTACATCTCTTTCACTGTCTAATTGAAAGAGGTTAACTTTCTCATAAAGGTTATCATATTTAAAGTTATCTTCGGATAGACAAATTGCTGGTTGACCAACATAATCCCATAACCCTGCAGCTGCTGATCGAAAATGTGAAATTGTGAGTCCTTTGTTTGGCCTTCTATTCGACGGCAGACCACCTTTTTGGCTAGAAGTGGAGGGTGTACATAAGTTCTTATTAAGAACAATGAGATCTGGCTCGAAGGACTGCACCTCCAATGGAATCCACCAGTATTTAAGGGAAGATTTACCATTTTTTGAAGACTGGTGTTGGGAGGCCATTTTCAAACTTTACGCTGAAAATAAGCATACTCAGAGTAGATTGGTACAAACAATTAGCAACGCTATCATATAATATCCTTTAAACTGAATGAGGTAGCAGTGTAAACATTTAAGTATGTGAATAAGAACAGACAAATACGCTAAAAATAGCGAAAAAATTCACCTAAATATCTAACTAAAAATGGTTTTCAGCCTTTACTGTAACTCAAGAAACGTACTTAAATGGAGTTTCTTTATGTATCTTTAGAAGGAAGCAACAGCAGAAAGTAATAAAGATCTCATTACACTAATGACCTAGCTCAGTAAACTCAACCTTTGCACAAATAATTGTTATCGAAAACAATAAAGTTAAGAAATTAGAGATATCCACTCCCAATAACACTAATATTACATCGGATAACACAATTTAGTAAAGAAGAGAAAATAATGGTTGTATACTTCAAGAAACTTTTGATTAACCTTTAGCCGTTCGACAAGAAATGAAGTCATTTTAAAGAAAGTTTGAATCACAACAACGGTTGGAAAGAGTTTTAACTTTTAGATATTTATTAAAATGTATCACGCTTTCACAACATGAGGCTATCTTTAGTTCATGACAATAATCACATAAAGTACCTTTAATAAAAAGATTAATCTTAATTGATGCTATCTCAAGATTGAAAGGTACTTGCATGATAAAATATATATATATTTGTAAAATACTTGTTGGAATTGTAAATATCTCTATGAGATCAAGAACAATTTTTTAATAGACCTCGCATGTTTGAACAAATCAAAATCAAGGCCAAAATGTTTTAGACCGGACATGGATTAACCCCCCAAGATTATGATCCTTCTTCCTCAAGCAGAGGAAAGGGTAGTAACGAAGCAAAAAAAAACATCACTACCTTTGACTGTTATGATGGAGAATGCAAACCATCCTCAACACTAGAACCAACAAAGAACACACCAACAGACTCCTTGTTATCGGCTTATCTTCAATTTGTTGCAACAAATTCCAAATTTCATGTCTTATGAGTCACTCAGACGCAATGCTCCACCTCGTCATATTCATCTCAAAATATTTCTCTCATGATGAGAATAGCTTCTTAACATTCTTTACTAACAATGGTGTCTATTTTCATTGGAATTGAATGAGGAGATGCCAAACTTCCTCAAAATGTTTCTCATAGGTAGGTCAACCACATATATTGGCTTGGATTCAACAGATCAGTTGAGATTGGCCACGAGATTTTTATTTAATCCTAATTTACATGAATGTCAATAATGTGATGTCAATAATCCCTATTACCTGTCCTATAAAACCATCAAACTAAATATCAGTATGACCTGATCAACTCTTGTGAAGTTTACAAATAGACTCATAATTCAATTTATTAAGAAGACAATTGCAAGTTTTAGCATTGGGGATAGATTTGGGCCCCTTCTAAATTTTTGTAGGAAATCCTCAACAATTGATTGGAGTGTTCGCCTCAATTATGGCCCATATCCTATTAAAATAGCCATAATCGATTGGCTTGCTATTTCCATTGATCAAATACCTCATTGCCACCAATCGTAACCATCACCCACAATCTACCCCTAATTCACCATCTTAGGCTTACCATTATCACCACCTTAAGGCTTATCATGATCATTACCCAAGTAAACTACAATCATCACTCTTAAATTTGTGGTAGCCGCAACCCTAAGGTTATTGCCTCCTTTTAGCTTATATTCGGTGTTTATCCGAGTTAGTTATGACTTTAAACTTGTTACTGTCTACCACTTCCAACCAATCATAATCATTGCCTTTAGGTCAGCCATAGTTACCACTCTTAGGTTTGTTGCAATTTCCACCCTAGAGATTGCCCATGTTTCCATCCTCAAGTTCACCATAACCACTACCTCTAGGTTAGTCGTAATTCACCCTTATGCTTATTGAAACATCCAACTCTAAGCTTGCCACTACTACAACCTTTAAGGCTCCTATTATAGTCATTCCAAGAGTACAATATTAGCAAACCTAAGATTTCATGTAGACTCCATCTTCAGGTAATGTGTTGCCACTCCCTTCGGGCCTAGAGCGATCAATGCCATCAAGTTCAATGTAGTTGTACGTTCGACCACAATTCACTGCCCTAAGCTCTATCATAGTCACCACCTTCGGGCTTCATATTTCTGTCAGCTTCAAATCTTCCATAGTCACAGCCATTGGGTTAGTTGTTACTGTAAACATCAAGTTCTCTATCATCATCACCCTTAAATTTGTAGTATCTTCCATCTTCGCATCAAATACATAAGTTGTTACCTAAACTATCAACATTAGCATTGATAGATTTCTATGGCACATTCATGCAAACTCTTAAAATTATCACCAACTTGTGAATGTCATCATCACTAAAGCAAATTTATTTGCCTTTAGGCCATTATTTTACTAAAGTCCCTTTAACCATTAGGAGAAACACAAATTTCAATATTCTATGTTCATTTATATAGAAAATTAATCATCTGGACTAGGTCCCAAGGTTCTTCTCACCTTTTTCCATATAAAATTTTTAATTTTTTCATGTTTTATTTTGTGTTTTTAGAAATTGAACAGTTAAGAATACTCTCCAAATTCTGAGCAATTCTTCAAGTAACAAATGCCAATATAATCATAAGAAAATATTTTTTTATATTAGGAATCGACATTCTAAAAGTCATTTAATGAAAAGATTGTTCTAATCACATTTATCCACTATCACAAACATCCTACATAATATCGTCACTCTCCCCCACTCTTTGTTTGTCTCCATCATCACCAAGTCCCTAGATGAAAGCTTTCCCTGCAAAATGAGATGCCATCTTTCTTACCATTGACCATGACATCCCATAAACATGTCTTTTTTCACTATGAAGAAGAATTTACCTTCAGATGCTGCTCCATTTCAACATTAATCACATCAATTTTTTGTCGAGACATTCATTAGTAGGTTAGCATGAAATTTACAAATGTTATACTTGACCAACTACCTAAATTCCTCTCGTTTTATAAGTGAAAACTAAATCATTTATCCCAAAGAAAAAAAAACACTAAAAATCATTACATTTGAGTAGTTTTCAGAGCTTACAATTTCATCTTGATTTTCACATCTAAGACAGAACCTTGCAGACGTTATCATTTTATATAAAAAAAATGAATTTCAATCTACAAGCAACCGAATAAACCCTAATAACAAAATTACAAATGTAACTTATCCACACACACTATAATCAAACAACAAGCTTTAATTAATAGGGTACGAAGGACACCGGATCCCACAGAAAACAAGAATTCACAAAATCATAGATTACACAAAAGAAGGAGAGAAAAACCTGGCCTCAGCGTGGAAGCGGAGATATAGGTTGTGTCCACAAGCTCTTCAATGGAGGTTCCGACCTCACTTCCTCCTTTATAGGGCTTTCTGAGAAGAGATTCCCTCGAGCAGGCGCCATCCCTTCTTCAGATCTCGGCGCTGCAACGTTTCTGCTAACCTTTCTAAAACATTTTTTTCATGTATGGAAAGATTGCAGTACAGCAAAATTGATAATGATAGTGTAAGAGCGGCAGAGCTCCACTGCGTGCATTTGAACATAGCATTAAGCTGCTTAAGCTATAAATCATATTTTTTAAAAAAATTGCGTATTTATTAAAGGGAAAATTAACTTTATGAGCTTAGTTATAATTTTATTTTAAAAATATGAAAGAAATTTTATTTCAGTCTAAAATATAAGCTCTCAAATTAAGTCATGATTTCTTGTAGTCTTGAGAACATTTGAATAATAAATTTATCTTCACTTTTCTTTCTTAAGAGAGAAATTATTTTGTGAGGTCATGAAAATAAGATCGGTCAAAATTGAAATATGTAGAGGTTCGTTGTTGAATAATTTAATTGAGGTTGAACTGGATGATATAATAAATATTAAAATTATTCAAGTATACTAAGAATTATGTAATAATTAAAATTTTAAAATTTAAGAATATATAATTACATTAATTAAAATGCATCTATATTGTAAATATAAATATACGAGTATTAAATAAATAAATAAATATCATATTAGCAACTTGACCTATATATGATCAAATCAGTTGGTCCGGTCTGATTTTCAAAACACAGAATCTAATTATTAAAAAAGATATTGAGGATGAATAAGGGCATTTGGAAGATCACTATATTTTATATTCATTGTTAATGATTACTGAATTTTATAATTAAAATAATATTAAATATATAATTATTTTAAATATATATTTAAATATTAATGAAACTTTTTTTTTTGGGACAAAGGTATCTACCTGCTGCCACCTCCTTAGGAGGAGCTTGACAGCGTAACTAATACATCGACTGACCTAGAAGAGGCACCCACCCCAGAAACCTCCTTGCCCGCACTTGATTGGTCCCCACTTAAGAGTTGCTACCGCTCGAGGTGATTAGAGCACGGATTGGGGGTACCCAACCGCACACTTGCCCACCAACAAAGCTAAGCAATGGTGAGTATTAATGAGAATTTTACTCTTAATAGAACACAATGAAAAAATATATTCATGTAGCCGATCCATGTAGTGGAATAAGGGCTTGAAGTTTGATATACCATTAAAAAAATTCATGATCGGGCTCGAATCTCATAACAAATTTTGATTGGAAACTTCCAAAATTAATTTTAGAACATCAAAACTCTGATTTCAACAAATTTATAGTCGAGATGAACGTCCAATGATGCAATAATCAAGGACTCAAAATTCGATCCAATCCGATCCCAAATGAATCCAAATCAAGAACTCAAAGCGTATTCGGAAGGTTCAAATCATAAATTGAATAATCAAATGATTTCCAAATATAATATGCTTATAAAAATCAGAACCCAAACAGAAGCTATGATTGATGTCTAAAATAATAAATATTAAAAACTTATTCAAACAGGCCCTAAAATAATATTTTCAAAATAGTAAAAAAAAAACTCTTAACCAAGTGAGCAAAAGCTCTAAATGTCCAATAATGCAATAATTGCAATAATTCACTAAAGTTCATAAAGGAAAAGATCCTCTCTTCAATATGCGTGGGGTATCAAATAGCAAAATGATCAGATGCAGGTACAATTGCTATCATTTGTTGTGCTGAGGAAAAATACACTAATGATAACTTCCATCAGTGAAATTTTCAATTATTATAGCCGCTCATGCATCATAATTAGGAGCTTCCTAGCTTAGATGATTGTTTAAGAAGTTATAATTTAGCAAAACAAGAAAAAATTAGAAGCCATGAACTATGCCTGCAACAAGAAATGATTCTCCTCGCATACTAGTTTAAGTTTATATTACTTTATTTTTTTTGCAATAGGGTTGTGAAAATGAGTATTTGGGTCAGATTCCAATCGAATCTGGAATTGATTCGGGTCCAATTCAACAAATTCGAATCAGACCTGATTTGCAAACGGGTCAGTAACTTAGACTCGGACCCGAGCCCATAGTTACTGGGTTGACCCGACCCAATCCATTACCCCGCAGGTGGGAGAATGCATGTTGCGAGTGTCGAGCGCAAGATGCGCAACTGTGGGAGAGGGCGGTCGGGCGAGACCACATGGATCCCAGAGCATGACCACGCTGGTGCGTTGTGTGCGAGTTGCGGGGCGACTGATGAGGTCAAACGGAACTTTGGTTGATTCCATGTCAAATTCAGGTTAGCAGGTTAACCCGGACCCAACCTATACCATCATCAATTCCGGTTCAAAAATTGAAAACCGAACCTAATTCATTTGTTAAATGGGTTGACTCGAATCCAGATTTTCAGGGTCAAATTCGAGTCGGGTTATCGAGTTTGGTTAATAATTGACACCCCTAATATAACATGATGATGTTAGGATAAATCAGGAAAGATATTGAAGGTAATGTGGGTTTGATATTGAAGCAAATTAAATGGAAGCACTAAATAAGGAATTTTTATTGCCTCAGGTTACCTGACGTAGAGATATATCATGTAGCCTATAACATATCGCCACGTGCTCTTACTCTTTACCGCGCGGCCCGACTACCCAACCCGGAACGAATATGCTCGGTATTGCTAGGTACTACTCGGTATTTGCTTGGTATTTGATCGGTATTTGCGGCATTTCGTCGCGGGCAGCGAATAGCTTGGAGGGCCTCGCAGGCATCAACGATGCGGGAGATTAAAGGACGGGAGTTGGAGTTGGCGATAAGGTGGAGGATAACCTCGGTGTCGGAGGAGGTGTTCAAGATGGAGCCGGAGTCTTCGAGGCTGGCTCGGAGGGAGGAGTAGTTAACGAGATTGCCGTTGTGGGCGACGGCAAGTTGGCCGAAGCGGTAGCCTGCGAGAAAGGGCTGGACGTTGGCGAGGGAGGAGGCGGAACCGGCGGTGGAGTAGCGAACGTGGCCGATGGTAATACCGAGCAAATACCGATCAAATACATAGCAATACCGAGCAAATACCGAGTATTACCTAGCAATACCGAGCATATTCGTTTCGGGTTGGGTAGTCGGGCCGCGCGGTAAAGAGTACGAGCACGTGGCGATATATTATAGGCTACCTGATGTATCTCTACGTCAGATAACCTGAGGCAATAAAAATTCCTCAATAAGACCAATAGACAACACCAACAAATGCCCTTTTAAGTTTTGTTTATTGATTTGTACTTTTTTTTAAATTTGTACTTAGTTTACTTCATAAAAACATTAGAAAATGGATAATGTTTAAATCATATGCACACCTTATCTATAAATGTTTAGATCAGATGCACATTAAAGCATTATAAAAGGAAAATGACTCTTTTGATGTAGTTCTTATGAATATAAATGTTAGGATGTTTATTACTACCTTATTCAAACTGTGAAATTGAATGTTAAAAAAAAAAAAATCATAATCCATCAAACATCTGGTGTGATAAATTATAATTCTTCAAAAAATTGTATGGATCGTATATAAGATCATCGATAGTGTTGTTTTCTTACTACTTTTTAAAATGATTTTTTAGTACCAAATTTTCTTTTTCAAAATTTTTTTATTAAAAAGCTGCTTTATAAAGCAATACGAAAACTGTTCCGAACGAAGCCTTAATTAGATTCATGAATACCTGTATATCATTAAAACTATGTCGTATATATCAAAAAATACAATCAACAAACCAAACCAACACAATCCCTACATTAGAGTAAGTCAAATCGTGTTATGGTATACATACCCTAACAACCAAAAACCTAGTTAGAACAAATTATTTTTCATCCATTGTTTATAATGACTTAGAGCTATTATTACATCATTAGAAATACTAGTAAAGCAAAAAAGTAATATAATTCTATTTAATATCACAAAACTATATAACCAAAAGAGCTATATATAATAAGAGAGATTTACATACATACCACTCTATAATACTCTATTTACATATTTAATACCTAAAATTTTAATATTACATACATACCACCCTTAGTTCATTTTTATATCAAATATGAGTGGTGGAAATGAAATATATGAGTGGTAGGAAGGAAATATGAGTGGCATATTCGATATTAAAATAATATAGAGTTGTATGTATGTAATATTAAAATTTTGGGTGTTAGATATGTAAATAGGATGGTATAAAGTGGTATGTATGTAAATTTCCCATATAATAATCATGATGCATTATGAAGACTGAAGAAGAATCTCCTGAGGTTGTTATAGTAAATAGAGTACTAACTTACTATAATTAAACTTTTTTGGGGGTAAGTTAGGGGTAGCATCCAAACACACGAGAAATTATTCTGTACAGAGATCGGACATAGAGCAACATCCTATCCGGAGACCAACCAAAATGCGCCAAATCAACGGTACCAGGCCGCGATATCGAGCACAGGGGTGACGTGGCGCATTCTGGTTGGTATCCGGACAGCGTTCCGCATCCGTACAGAATAATTAATCCAAACACTCATGCAATATGTACGTGAGACTCAAACTAAAGACCTCTTAGTTAGAAGTCAAACTCCTAACTAAAAAACCAAAGAGAGCTGCTCACTATGATGAGACTTTAATATTAACTACTTCAAGTGAATGACATCATCTAGAAGTTCAGTACTGTCTTCTTTTATCTGTAAATGTTATGGAGAAGCAAACTAAACAAATTTGATGAAAATACAAACTAAAGGGGGATGTACATACACACCACTCAAAATCTCTCTTTTACATATCTAATAAGTAGAAGTCATTATTTATTTTTTTAACACCCAAAACTTTATAAAATTTACCATTCCTATCAGCGCCATAATATGAATCTCTCATTTGTGTGCACCATCATGGTGAAATATCCTATGTAACAAGCCATCTTCCTTCTCCAATCTCTTTGATACTTTGTCCATCCCCTTACTCAAAATTTTCTCTGCTTTGCCTTCAAAGCATTGATTATATGAACATTACGCTGAACTCTGTTTCTTACATGCACAGTATGCCGGCGAGGTGTAAGCGAAGTGATTGGCGCCCCACAAGCGCTACAACTTTGTATGTTGGAGTGCTGCAACGCTCCAGGCTCGGGTTGGACTATTGGAGATAGATAACAGAGCGCTACGAGGCTTCAAAACCCAGCGTCACAACACTGTGAGCTGGGCTGAGCAAATTTTCTTACCACTTTTTCTTATTTCACTTGAAAGATTTTGTCGTTTAGTATATTGAAAAAAATCTCTATCCATTCTGATTATAGAACAAATAGAGACGTGAAGAGAGGTAAGAAGAGTGTGAAAAGTGAGATTTGTACTTTTTTTCAAATTTTTCATAGTGATTTTCTTGTTGTGATGTGGCTCCATGATTTTTTCCAAATTACAGATTTTTCCACATTAAATCCTATCAATTCTTTTCATTGTTTTCTTGCATGGAACACTACCTACATTGAGGTTAGTGTTCCTTATTGAAAATTCTAGCTCACACATTACCTACACTTAGGGGTATCAAAATTGGGTTGTGGGTCAGGTTCGGGCCGAACCTGATGTTGACCCGCTACTAATTGACACGACCCGAATCTGACTAGTTTCTGTAAATTGGTCATATATTACAACCCAGATCCAGCTCACTCGCATTACCGGGTTAACCCGACCCGACTCATGAGCCTATAACATAGTGGGCAAGTGAGGGGTGCAAGCACACGCGTCCTGCTTGGGGTTCGAGTAGACGCGGGTCTGGGTGCTGAGTCTGGAGGCGAGCGAGGAAGGCTTATTGCTGGCTGACGCAAGCGGGGGATCATGATGTGGTGGCAAGCAAACGTGAGCGGAGTGGGTGCGGGCACGAGCAAGGAAGAATGCCTATCGGTGGTGCAAAGTTTACAGGCGGATGCGAGCAGAGCGGGTGCAAACGCGAGCGGGTGGGGTCGTGAGCTGGTGTGGGAAGCGGGTCAAAATCATGTCCAAATTAGGTTTTGGGTTGACCTGAACACTACTCAGAATTCAAAACAAGTCAAAAATTAAGACTCGAATCTAACTTATTCTTAAAACTAATTGACCCTAACCCAAAAAATTTGGGTCAAATTTTCATGTCGTGTAAATTTTTTTCACTCCTACCTACACTTATGATGGAGATGATAATTCCTTTATGATTTTTTTTTTTTTTTAAGATATGCATCAATGGCTTTCTGGTCGGTTCCAGGCATCTTATAGGTCTTAGTGCTTGCCATTTAAAATCAAAGCATTTATGTGTCTTATTATATGTCACTTCTTTAGACAGGAACGTTGGTATGTTTACCGTAACCTTTGTAGTTGTTGAAATTGCAACAAATATATATATGACACTAGTTTTTCAGAGAATCTTGTCAAAACGTTTGGTTTGTGCCGTTAGCTTTCATCTTAGATTTGGAGAAAAGCTATCAAGAATACTTTCTAGATGCAGAGTATAGAGTTTGATTACAACATCTAAACTGCATTCCAACAATCAAGATTTTATTGCCCAAATTTTTTTTCTTCATTTGACATATGATATAAAGAGAAGCATAATGCTAAGTTAAGTGTTGTACATATGAATATGCTCAGATCAGTCAGATGGATGAGTGGCTTTACATTTAAAAATAGAATACAAAATGATATACATGAAAAAAATTGGAGTAGCTCCAACGGTAAATAAGATTAGAGAAAGTTGTCTTAGATGATTTGGTCACATAAAATGGCAACCTTCTGATGAACTGATAAGTAGAGATATTAAATTTGACTTATATTAAGAGAGATAGGAACATATCTAAAAAGAGTTAGTTATAAAATATTAGAAATCATTTTCTTTATTAGATTTAAATAAAAATTTGACTTTTAACAGGACACAATGGAGAAAAAGATTCATGTAGCTGAGCCCACAATAAAACAAAGGCTTGATGTTATTGTTTGTTGTTGATATATGATATAAAGAAAGTGTTGTAAGCCAAGCTCAGCAAAGTCTTCTAAACTTTTTGAAATAGAAAATTGCTTTAAGAAACAATAAAAAAAACATCACAAACAAAACCTTATATTCAACCAACATGAAAGCAAAGATAAAGTGGTCATTATTATCATCTATAGAATTTGCATATAACATAGCACCAAAAATTTCTTATTACAAATGACAAGCTTCAAACTCTCAACTAGATGTCTACAACTGATTAAGAAACCATCAATGCAAATGTTGAAGTTGGCGCATAACCTCTTGAAAGAACAATCACATCTACAATTTAACTGCATATAATATAAGAGCCATGATTTTTATTAGCAAATTCGCCTCTAAGTATTACTACTCACTTACAGTTCTCAACGACTAATTCAATCATTTTATCTCAATTTTACTCATTTAAACGCAATAACATGATATATTGTAGAAATAGATCGTGCATGCTAGAAGCTATCAATTGGTTCGACCAGACTAATCGTCACTGGCCAAATCTTTTGCTTTATTGGCCTCGCTTTCTTATCAATATTCAAACTTTTGCACCAAGGTTCATTCTATCATAGACAGCTTGAGCGAGCTCCCTTTGTCTACGAGCATACCATCGATCTAGTAAATGGCAGTGGTCGATCTAGTAAATGGCGGTGAAAGCTTTTTCAAACATTGCATCATTGTACATAGTGCTATTTACTTGGCAATTGACTTCAATAAAGATGATTGAAGTTATATCTACCAATCCTGGCCTAACTCATTTGAGGCTTACTCGATGAGAAACCTCTTCAACATCAAATGTTTGGAAAATCTTCTTTGGACATGATAAATTCTCCTCTAAGACCCTTGAATCCAATAGCAACTTCTTTGATCCTTATAAATTTGCTAAAAAAAATTCTCCTTGATGGATTCATTCCCTCCTACTAACCCTAACACAACAACAAATCTCCACATTGTATTCTTTAACATTTATATGAATGTTAACAAATTCAAGAAACTAGACCAACTTACTTGGTTGTTGAAGGTCAAGTGCAAACAAAATAAGTCCTCAAATACCTTGAATGAGAGCCATGCAAGCAAACAATCAACTCTAAATCCTTCATATTGAGCATCTACTTTTGAAACCAAATAATAAGGCCAAAGAGTTCTTCTACACCCATCACATTTTTTTTTAATTCAAAGTAACAAATGACTTGAGTGGTAGACACAAAAATCGCCTTAAAGAAAATCCTTTCAAGACAGTAAAAAGAATCAACACTCATAAAAAACAGCTACCTGAATACAGGAAGGACATGGGATCCATCATTATACAAATCTAAATGAAGAAACTTGGCCTCAACAATCTCCCTTGAGAATGGACTGAAAAGCAAAAACCTTTTTTTTCCTCAACCCTCCATTAAGGCAAGACTTCATTCAATACTGGAGAGGAAAAGGTCCGTGAATCCAATTGATGAGGTATCATGCAAAGGGAAGAAAAGCTCGAGAGATGATAGATTCGATAGACCAGGTTTCATGTTGGAGAAGAAAATTTCACAAGTAAACGAGCGGTGATAAACAGATAAGCGAGGGGAAACAGCCGTAGGGCCATTGTAGAGGAAATAAACAAGATTGAAATGTTATAAATGAATAAAATTGTTTTTTGAGTGCTAGATGCAAAAATAGAAGGCTGTAAAGTGCGATACATGTAAATCACAAAAAGTAAATCAAAGCTTCGCTTAAACAAAGGAAACGGTCAGAAATTTGGCGAGGCTAAAATGAATAATACAAATCGTATATCCAAAAAAATATGACTTATCAGAAATAAGTACTTCTGTGCTTCATTGACTTGCATTTTCACAATGTGTATCCCATACAAACATTTAAAATTGCGAAGGCTGAAGAATAATGGGCAAAATTAAGCTTAGAATGAACAATATTACGCAGTCAGTACAAGCTAAACATCCAGATATAGAATGAGAAGTCAACGATCAATTGTTTCCAGCAGAAGAACTGGGTCTATGATTTAAATTAAACAACTCAATCAAACATCCGATACAACAGAAGAAATATATTAAAAAAAAGGATAACTATCTAATAGCATCAAACCCTAATTTCAACACTTGACCAACCCTCTCTTATCAAGACAGCTCTCTGCATAAAATGAAAACGATCAACACGAATCAAGTGAAGGGGGATCAGCCTCCAAATCCGTAGAGAGTTCGCCCCTGGCGCTTGAGGGCGTACACAACGTCCATGGCAGTAACAGTCTTCCGGCGAGCGTGCTCAGTATAGGTTACAGCATCGCGGATGACATTCTCAAGAAAGATCTTGAGCACCCCACGAGTTTCCTCGTAGATTAGGCCACTGATGCGCTTCACGCCACCACGGCGAGCAAGACGGCGGATGGCCGGCTTCGTTATGCCCTGGATGTTGTCGCGGAGCACCTTCCGATGACGCTTCGCTCCTCCTTTGCCGAGCCCCTTTCCACCCTTTCCACGGCCAGACATATTGACAAACCCTTGATGGCTTCTTGAGAAGAAGAAAGATAAGAAGCCCCTCGGTTCAGATCTTGAGCGAGATGAGATGAGCGGTCAAGGGCTGAGAGTTTATATATAGACTCTTCTGAGAGGAAGAGAAGAAGAGAAGAAGGGCTCAGAGGAAAGAGGACGTGTTGGATTGGAAGCGGACGGTTGTGATGGAACCTTACGGCGGGTTGCGGATTGATGACGTGGAGAGCAAATCTTAGCGGTTGATATTTGTCATCGCGGTTCGTGGAAACTTACCTGCAAAATTTCAAATTGCCGCGCGCGGAATTTTAATTTTTTAAAATTTTTAGGTATTTTCACACAAGTGTTTTTTTTTATAATTATAAAATATTTATAAAAGTTCTTATTTTCATTAAATATCAAATCAATTTATATTTTCATAAAAAAAATTACAATTTAGTCATATGTTGATTGATTAAATAAATTTAATCCATGAGTCATATAAGAGCATGAGCGGGTATTGACTTAGTTTTTTTAGGGGACAAGCTTATAAAAAAAAAATTAACTATAAGACAAAATTCAAAACAATTTATTCTATTGCATTATACTTGTTAGATTTCAAAATTATAATCTTTATATTTCTATTTTATATTTATTGATAATATTGCATTACAATTTTATATGGAATCAAGTCAAATATTTTTTATCAATATATAACATCAGACAATTATTAAATCAATCATCACCCATTTTACTATGTAGTTCATGTTTAATAATTTTCATTGCAGAAAAAACTGTCTCAACTGTAACAATTGCAACTAACAAAATTAATGTCAAGACAATAAGCCTAAAAATTAAGGAATACATAACATGTTCCTTACTTTAATAAATTATTTTGTAAGATTAGCAATGCTATCAAAGATGTAAACTTCTCCGTTGTACGCATATCAAAAATGGATGTGTATAGTTGGTGCTCTAAAGCCACAAGCTGTACTACTAAAAAATTTATTTGATATACTACAAGCTAAATTGATTTTTTCTTATCATAAGTAGAAAATGAGTTAGTTGGATTTAAATATGAAACACAAAGAAGCAACTAAGTATTAGCTTTAAATAATCTATTATTTAATTTTTAAAGTTGCATATTAATAATAGTGTAAAAGAAATCCACATAGTAATAATGCAAATTTTTTATTTTTTATTTTTGCGTCATGATCTTCGGTAGGCCTTGAATATAGAATTCATTGCATGAACATCAACTTTAAAAGCTTTATAAAAATGTTAAACTTCATCTAGTAAAAAAGTTTTAGCAGCAAGAGCACAATAAATTTTTTCCATGACCTTTGGTGAAGTTAGTTTTAAATTGGAACTAACATATGTAAATGCCATTTTTTTATTTCTTCATTATGGTTAGCAAGAAAATTAAGTAGCTCTACTTTATATATATATATATATATTTTAAGTAGCTCTACTTAATTTTCTTGATTATCTAACTTGGATGACTCAACTTACTTAAAAATCAAACACAATCCATTGCTGCTGCTAATATGACCATTTAATTTTTTTTATTATTTTCATCTTTACTTAACCATAAATCAGAATGATTGTGTTCTTAATTATTCATTAAATCTTCGCATTTGTATCTGGCTTTGTTATGTAGAATATTATGCTCTTCAAAATGAGTTAATAATATTTATTTCTTCTTCTAATTTTAAAATCATTCCTTAATAAATGAGTCTTCACCAGCTTAGCATTTAATAATTTGTTCTTGGGGTTTGAATACGTAGCAATAAAAATAAAACACAGTGTTTTTTTTTTTACGTTGTACTCTAGCCAATCAGGATGTTTGTCAAACTACTTTAGATTAAATTTGAGTGTAATATTTTGATTATTTTCAATTAATGTTTGAAGGAAATGATAACTTTCTGGTTGATGATGTTCTTTCAAAAGATAACCTCTTCAAATTTTATCTCTATCATTTACATCTAAGTACTAATTGCAAGTCAATGTCCTTGATCTATTGGGATATTGGCAATATCAATCTCTACTTGTTCTTTTCTCTTTAGATAATATTCCATCAATTAAATCCTAGAAAGAAGTTTAGAATAATAGAATATTCCATCAATTAAATCCTAGAAAGAAATTTAGAATTGCATGTTTGTTAATGAATCATTTCTCAAATAAGCTAATGTTTCACTTGCAACTACTTTAGGATTAAAAAATCCTGCATTTCAATGCATGTTTATGTGATGCAAACGCATTCAAGGATTGCCATAATTCTGTGTTTGTGTTTCTTAGGGACTATAGGAAAATCCCATCACTTAGTACGGATTTCTAGTAGTAGATGCTTTTTGATGTGGCATAAAAAAGGAACCACTCCTCCCAACTTTTAACATAGATAATAATTGATATATCATCAAAAAATTATCTTGATGGGGCACGAATCTCAAGGCAAAATCAAGCCGGAAACTAGGGCTGTCAATATTTGACACGATACGAAAATACGACCCGGACCCGACCCATTTGAAAAACGGGTCGGGTTCAGCAACCCGCCGAGTCGGTTCCAGGTTCGGATTTCTGACCCGTTTATCTACCCGGGTCAGGTTATGGTCAACCCGTTTGCACCCGAGTCAGTTCGAGTTCGACCCGAACTCGACCCGTGACCCGAAATTGACACCCCTACTATAAACTTCAAAAATTAAATCCGGGTTCATTTGAACTACGATTTCAACGAACATACTGTTGAACTGAGCATCCCGAAAATACAAACCCAACGACACCAAATTCAACTCAATCCGAGTCCAAGTCAAAGACCCAAAGCACTGTTGGAAGGTTCGAACCTTATGACTAAAGTAACACATGCAACTACATATGATAGAATAAACATCAACATAAAATATTGTTGAGAAAAGCAAATGTTTGAAATCATTTTCAAATATCGAGAGCGAGGGACTCATAATCAAGAATTAGTAGATTTGAGGTGAACGCAAGTGAGAATGCTAAAGGCTAATGGATTGAGCGAGAGGCTTACCAAGAACACTCCAAAGCTCATTGATGGGGAACTGAACGAAGACATCCAAGGGATATCATATAAGTACTCTTGAAGACTTAGACGAGAATGCTCTTGAAAGAACTACCTGAAGACTACTATGAGCGGCCCTTTGTGGTTTATGAGGTTATCAAAGGCTTAAGCTAATTTCATGTGTAAAATTTAGATCAATAATAAAAAGGCGCCATTTTCTTAATATTACACCAAGTATAATAATATAAGCATATCTACTATCATTGGATAAACAAATAATAGTACTTGAAAAATTAAAATGATTAATTAAAACATTCCAATATTAGCAAAAAAAATTGAAGTATCAAATGGCAGCTTAATGGATGCAAACTTTGTAATAAGTGTAATATTCAAATGGCTTAGTCATATTAATTGCCTTATTTGAAAATTAAAATTAAATAATCTCCTTCCTTAAATGTAAGTAAATTTTGAAGAAAAATGATCGACACATTCTATTTAAGAAAGATAGTGCTTTTAAAAAGAACTTTGTTGTATTTACTGATTTCTTTTATCGTAGCTAGAAGAAAGATTAATAAAATTATGGGTCATTAGAGAAGGAGATAGACTACCAATGGATCATAGTTATTTTTTTGGGGAAATTTTGGTCAATTAAGGTAAATTCATACAGGCATCATATACGCAAGACTCCCCCAAGATCTCTTGAATGATAGCCAAAACTTCCTAATAATAGATCAAGATGAACAAAGTGAATCATAATTCAATAACATAAAGCAAGATAATGGCAATAGTTGCCTAATATTTGGTCATCTTATCATAGTTCAATAAGAAAACACACACAGAGAGAAAACTTTATTAGGACAGAGCAAAATACAGTCAAACTAAACAGTATTATGTTCCTCTTATCTTCTCCAATGCCCAACCAACAGATCCAACGCCTCCTTCGATGACCCTCCATCGTTCCTCGTCGCCCTGAGCGCTTCGCTGATCCGCCTCGCATTCTCTCGCATCCAACTCCCTTTCTCCCCTTCCATCACCATCCTCACCACCTCCTCCACCCTTTCTGCAGCCACCACCTCACGCCGGCGATCCCAACCTCTGACCACCAAGCCAACCATCAACCCCTCCGCTAGCAGCCTCGCATTGGCTGGCTGGTCCGAATGCATAGGCCACGCCATCACGGGCACCCCGCAGCTCACCGCCTCCATGCACGAGTTCCACCCACAGTGGCTCATGAAACCACCCGTGGCTGGATGGGCCAAAATGTCCAGCTGCGGCACCCATCCCCTCACCACCTTCCCCACCCCCTCCACCGCCTTCAAGAAACCAGCCGACAGCAGCCGGCTACTGCTCTCGTACAGTAGGACCCAAAAAAAGCGATGCCCGCTTCGAAGAAGCCCAGAGGCGAGCTGCTCCACTTGCTCGTCGGAAATTATTGTACTTCCGAAAGATATGTACACGACGGAGCAAGGCGGGTGCCTGTCCAGCCACTCCAAGCACTCGTCGCGCGTAGTATTTGGTCTATCATGCCGCTGCATCAACATATGTAAGTTATTTAATAAATTGATAAATATATTTGTATAAGTTTATGTTAATCAGTTAGAAATTTTTTTTCTAAAATGATCATTTTTGGAGAGATTATTAAGTACCGAATCAGACTTCAATCACTTAAAGATCATACATAAATTTTCTTTCTCGTATATATGTAAAAAAATTTACATGACTTTTAAGTGATTAGAGTCGGGCTAATTCGGACTTCATTCTAAATAATTTTTTAAATATTCTTTTTTTTTTGAATGGGAGGTATCTACCGGCTGCTATTCCAATGAGTGCGCTTAGCAGCATAATTAATCTCTCGGTCGAATATAGCAAGGCTACGTACGGGCATAAGACCCATACTTGATTTGCATCACTAAAAGATGAGGCCATGGTAGAGGAGATTTGAACACTGGATGAGAGTTTTCAATCAGCCTCGCCCACTAATCATCCTAAGTCTTGATAAATTTTTTTAAATATTCCGACTTTCATAAAAACCAAAGAGTGGATTGTTGTTGATTTGACTGCATTTGTCACATATTGTATAATTTTCAAACAAATAAAAGAAAAAGAAAAAAAGGGCAAATGAAAAAAAAATCAGATTTTTTTTTTACGTAATATTACACTATACCTAAATATTTTTCTATAAATTTGTGTTAAATCAGTCATAAAAATTTACGGTCATCATTGCCGTGACTTGCATAAGCTCTGAGATAAAAAAATATTAATGCTGGGAATCTCTCACGGTTAAAACTCTGTTCCAGTAATATTTACCGGCAAAGGATTGAGAGGCCCAATTACGAATACTGGCACGCAGGAATAAGCCTCAGTCCTGGCAAGAATTTTAAGATAATTCCTCTCCACCAGCCGACAAGTGTTGATGATGAGGCCGGAGCTCTGGAATTCATCCTTACGCCTCCGCTCTGTAAACAATCGGAACTCCGGCGAAAATAACTCATCCAAGTCGGTTCCTTTCATCCTCAGTTGTTCTACTTCGCCGAGGAAGGCGACAGAAAGGCCATAGAATTTGTAGGACTCAGCGTTGGGGATCGCAGCGGCTTCTAAGCCCGCGAACGACATGAGGTGGTCGTGGACAACGACGAGGCGGCGGGTGGTGGCGGAGAGGGAGTGTAAGAGAGAGGAGAGGGGGGAGCGGAGGAGGTCGGTGGCGTCGAAGAGGGGTTGGAGGTGGGTGGGGAAGGAGTTGGGGGAGTGAGGATTGGGTGGAGGGGAAGGGATGGGGGGAAGGGGGAGGTCGTGGAAGTGGACAGAGGAGAGGGAGGAGAGGGGCCAGCCTTGGAGTTGGAGGCGGAGCTTCGCTTGGCGGTTGTGGGAAGCCAAGGATGCAAAGTGGACGGCTAAGCCGGAGCGGGTGGAGAGAAGGAGGGACAAATGGAGGAGTTGGTTGAGGTGGCCCTGTACTGGGAAGGGAACTATCACTACGGTTACTTCGCCGGCGTTCGACATTTCGCTGGCGAGTGGAGTTGGAAGCTTTAGGGGCCGTTTGGATATAGCATTTGTTGCAGGATTTGGTTTCAGGGCGAGTTAAAACCTTCAATTTTTCAAAAGTTCGGCGAATTTACGGGATTTCGCTGAAGAAGCGCAGGAAAAAGGGCGAAAGATGGTTACTTAGCAGAGCGCGCCTATTGCGGCTTCCGATCCGACGGGGTCAGAGGAGGCAAAGAAACTTAATTAAAATAATTTAAAATATAAATAATTAATTATATAAATAATAATAAAATAATCAATTAATAATAATAATAATTTAAATTATTATTTAGATAATTAATAGTATAATTATAATTAAAATTAAATAACACTTTAATACTTAATTAAATATTTAGTAGCATATTATCAATTAAGTAAGTAGCTATCTAAAAAAAAAAGTAAGTAGCTATCTAAAATATGGTGATTTTAAGGCTTAAGAGACTTTGGTCAAACATGGTCCACCAAATATTCAATTGAATTTAATCATGTATGAAGTTTTGGAAACATTTAGAGGCCTTGTTGGTTTTTTTTTTAATATTTTTTTCTTTTTATAATTATTATTATTTATTTATTTTCTTAGGCCTGATGGGGTGTGGTTTAAGTGATTTTATTCCACTGAAAAAAAAAGAGGATGCAAACAAGTCCAACAAGAGACCAAGTCAAAATTATAAATCGACAAACATAAAAAAAGAGACAGCGAACAAATAAGGAAGCAAAAGACAGCCAGGCTCAGTCATTGGCAATAAGCTTTCTGCAAACACCCAGAAGCTAGGTAATGACCATCCAGAGGAGGAATAAAGCAATAGTCACCAATCAGATCAAAAAGAACCACCACCAATGATTGCCAACAAGCAACAAACCAAAGAAAGAAGCCATTCCCAACAAAGCAGATCCCAACAAAAGAAAGATGGTCTATCCAAAAGGAAAAAAATCATTTCTTTCTGGATTTATGTTGATCACACTTAGCACTCTTTTTAGAAACACCATTCTCAGTAAATTGAATAATACTTAATTCAAAATTATCCTGTGAATTCAAATCTTTCTCAATAATTTTCTCCCCACAATATGAAGAATTGTCATTATCTAACCAGTCACAATGCATCACCTCATAATAGCTCGTTTTACTAACATGACGAGCAAACAAAGCATCAACATGATTTAGGGTTTAGGGTTAATAGGTGTTGTAATAGTCAAGGTGGCCAATGGTAGTCATCTTAGTTCATTCAAGGGTTCAATATGATATATGCATGATCATAAATAATTGTTCAATGTCTATGATAGGAATCTATGACTTGGATTAAGAAATTCAATATTATTCATGCATACGAAGGTTTTATGTTTAAAGGTAATCCATTTGTCAAAATAGGTCAGCCTAAGTCATTCATTGTCAACCATGGACTTCAAATAGAGGACTTGAAAAGAGTTCAAATCAACCTAATGATATTTGCGAACAAGTTTGATGGGTTTGTAAAGGTTCCCAAGGTGATGCCATATCCAATGATACAAATTATAAACATTTGAGGATTTTGTATACTTTGAATATGCCCTTAAATATAACAAATAAATATTTGAATACAAATTGAAATTAAATCTATCTAGTTTTATAAAACATTTTTTAGATTTCAACAAAAAATACATAAAATTATAAGTGTTCTTACATATTGTATAAAAAATCAAGCAAATCTTCATATGGCAGAAACAAAATAAAAAAATAAAAAAAATCTTCGTATGGCAGACAAGTCCTCACGTGATAGATAAATAGTCACATGGTGGGTGACTTGCCCACATGGCATAGAAATCCCCAACCAGATCATTTTCATAATTAAAATTTATCTAATTTAACATATCTATAATTTTTCATAGTAAATTTCTTCATAAAATTTTAAAATCTACCAATAATCTTAATAAATTGAATTTTATAAAGTTACACTGTTGTATGTTAAAGATTAAAATTCTATTTTTATAAATGTTCACAAAATTTAAAATTTAACTTATTAAAATAAATTTGAAAAAAGGAAAACAATTCATAAAACAAAAAAGAATTGTTTTGCTATAACATGCTTGGGAATGATTTAAATCTACCTAATAACATATTTTCAACCAAATGATTTAAATTAATGTAATATAAATTTCCTTTTTTATATATCTAATATAAATTAATGATGCGGAGCATCTTAACTATAACATGCTTGGGAATGACATATCACTTATTACCTTTCTATGAGCTGTTTTGCTTTCTACTATGCTAGTTACCTTTTCCTGTTGGCCAATTTATCAAAAAGAGTATGTTTTAAATTTAAATTAGCTTAAGGAGTAGGTTAACAAAAAAATGTAAAAAAGAGCAAAAACGGAACTTAATTATACGGTTTCAATAGAAACCGATACTTCATTATCCAGCTTCTAAAATCGGATCTTCATTATCTGGTCCTCTATTAAATGATTTACATAGAAATTGGCTCTCTGTTCACCGGTTTTAATTTTTTTTTTCAAAAATACATAATTCTCTTTTACGTTTTCTAAAGAAAAAAAATTAAATTAGATTATTTCTTATTTATATTGTTATAGTGTTTTGCTTTTTTGTTAAGAAAAAATATGATTATTTTTTTTCTTTAGAAAATGTAAAAGAGAATTATGTATTCTAGAAAAAAAAAAATTAAAACCGGTGAATAGAGTACCAATTTCAATAGAAATCGGACAATGAAGATCCAGTTTTAGAAACTCGATAATGAAGTTTTGGTTTCTATTGAAACAATATAATTAAATTTCATATTTGCTCTTGTAAATTTTTTTCTTTTAACCTGCTTCTTAAGTAAATTTAAACTTAAAACATGCTCCTTTTTATAAATTGGCCTTTATGCTATAGAGAATACGGCAACCAACTCCACTTAATCCGCTCCAATACCTTTTCAGACTATCTAGACCATTGCTTTATAATTGTTGTTAATTCCTTCTCTTTATAAATGTATTACTGTAACTCTACTTGTATATAGAAGAAGAATATTATATTTTGAGCTTTTAAGCTTGTATTTGTTTCTGAATTGGGTGTTCCTTCTAGCATGTTCAATTCTTATACAGCTCCACTACATCAATTAATATATTCGAACACTTATTCACATGCACCTCTAACTAATTTGTCGAACTTCACGTTCTGATAACGAACTTCCTAAACCCAATAAGCACGCAACCACGTTACTGGAGGAATGCGCTGAACTAATAAGCTAGCGCATTCTTCAATAGAATTCATCAAACCGTTTGGTGCATTCCAAAGAATGCGTCAAACAATTGGTTAGTTTGCTCATATTTAAATTGTGTCTAATCTATGCTCCTATTGCAAATTTTCACTATCAACAAGTTCCTTTATAAAATTAACCCGTTAAGATATTACCGCATAATATTATTTCAACAATTAATTCTAAAATAACATCTCTCTTTCACAGCCTTGCCTTTCCTAATTATAATATTTATTTTATAAAATGTTCATATTATTGCACTAAACATCTCTCTGGCTTTCTCACTCAATTACAATCCTCTCATCACCATTGCCTCCAATAAAAGTTGCATGATTAAGATCTCTCAGCCGCTATGATACGAAAAAAGTCCACATATCATCATTTTCTAACTAAAATTTTGAGACCACTATGGCTAGACTACAATTCTTGAATTGCTAGTGTCTGACAACAATCCTCAAACCATTGTCTTCTGCCTACATTAGTGTGACAACTATCATTTAATTTCTACACACCAACCGATGCTACACATACAAACTAGCACTAGCTGACTTCATCATCTACTGTAGGCTTGTAGCTCACAATGCATGCCTTTGCCCATATAAAGTTGATTCAGACCGTCACACTAGGTTTAGCTTGCGTTAGCACCAAGATTCATATTAGACTTTTTAGGTTTTGATCTCATTTCCTCAAATGAGTTGACCACGCAAAGAAGCAAACATTCTTTAACACTTCCACTAAGTAACATTCTTTCAATAATATTATATCATTTTCTTTTGAAATAGAGCATCATTTATAACGTTGATAAACAATAGTAGAATAATTTCAATATAATTGAGCTCTGCATAAGTTTTTCTCCCATTTTTTTTTTATCCTTTGACATCTCTTATCTAGATGCAGAAAATCTTATTAGGATACAGCAAAACACATCAAATAATAATACAAAAAAAAGCAAAAACAGCTAACTAATATTTTTCATTTTATTACAGTTCATTAAAAAAAAAAAACAGAAAATCTTATTTGGATAAATCAAAACTAAGTCGACCGAAATAGAATTATGCTGTTTCTATCTTCTCCAATGAGCAACTAACACATCAAACGCCTCCTTCGATGATCCTCCATCCTTTTGCGCTGCCCTCATAGCCTCACCCATCTCTCTAGCTTTCTCCCTCATACTCCTCCCTTCCTCCCCTTCCATCACCATCCTCACCACCTCCTCCACCCTTTCCGCCGCCACCACCTCCCGCCGGTGATCCCACCCTCTCACCACCACCCCAACCTTCAACCCCTCCGCCAGCAGCCTCACGTTGGTCGGCTGGTCTGAATGCATAGGCCAGGCCATCACGGGCATGACACAGGAGTGTCTTAGAAATAACCTGATACCGTTATAGTCTGTTTGGTTTCTTTCTTTCCATATTCTATAGCTGTTTCTGTTGCCAATTGTATAGCCCTTTTGAATTGTATTCTTTTCTTTCCCGGGTGTGTTTTTAAAGGCACTCCGGACGATAGTGGGAAACAGGCTGAGTTTGAAAACTATTTCTCTGACTTACTGTCGAGATTATTTTGTTCTGTATCCTGTGTGTTCTTGCAGGTGGTGGAGGAGAGTCTGTATCCGGTTCGCCCAGCCGGTGGTGATCAATCTCCGACGACGGGCTTTGGAGACGACGTTCCACGTGGGCCCCTGAAGATCGAGCTCCTTCGATCTCCAGAAAATCACCTGTTCGATTGTTTCTGTTCTTGAACGGTGTCATTTGGTATCAGAGCCGGCGAAGATGCCGCCTCGACGAAACCCGCAGAGACCGACGAGAGACGTGATCATTGAGGATTTACAACGGGAAATCCAGCAGTTGCAACAAAGACTAGCAAGATTTGAACATCAAGAAACAGAGGATGTTCAAGAGGAGGGAGAAGAAGAGGTTAACCCGTTTCATCAAGATCTTCACAGTGAAGATGAGGATAGACGACCTGCGCTAGGACGTGCGAGACGTCCACGTGATGACAGTGGAGTTAAGGTGGAGTTGCCCGAATTTGATGGTAGATTGGATCCGGATGAATTTGTGAATTGGTTGCACACTATCGATCGAATTGTTGATTTTAAAGAAATTCCTTCCGAGAGAGTTGTCAAGCTCGTCGCCATCAAATTAAAGAAGAATGCTTCCCTATGGTGGGAAAATTTGAAACGAAATCGAGACCGGGTGTCACGACCCGACCCGAGACGAGACGGATCCCGCCCGCGCTGGATCGCGACGGAGCTGCACTAACCAGGATCTAGCTTTGGAATTTGGTTCGGAACTGAATCTTCCAAATAATTAATTCACACAGACTAACAAACACAGAGCTACTATGTATCATCAAATGCAGCGGAACAAAACATCTATCCGATTTCATTTCCTCAAAACAATCATCTACAGAACAGTACATGACTTTCGACAGAAAGAAAGACAGAACAGAAAAGCCATGACTGTACAAAAACCAAAAGTACAAAAGTACCTATACTGATCAGACTCTGAACTAATCCTGGACTTCCTT